>NW_024081681.1:564431-627001 GCF_003009895.1 Hyaena hyaena | reverse complement strand
CTGGTGTGCAGGTATTTGGCAAGTACGGTCTTTCTATGCACCGAGCGGAGGTTTTTCTGTTTCGGACTCTCTCCTTTTCTCCTCTCACTCCCCGTAGAGGGTAGAGGGGGATCGCCTCCCACCCTGGGGTCTCCGATCCCGGCCCGATTTTATCTTCCCCGGTTCGCACTCACGTTAGAAGGCTCTCTCAGTGGATTCTGCGTCTTTTTTCTCCCAATCTCTTAGGTTTTGTAAGGTTTCCAATGGCTTCAGATCTTTTCTGTGTGATGTATGGGCGCGAGTGCAAGTACGGAGCTCCTTACTTCTCCGCCATCTTGCCCTCTCTCCCTGTATTTTGTCATTTCTATAAAATCATCACTCACATTATAAAAAAGAACCTTCTCACCCACATTTTCTTTCTTATTTAATTCTGCCTAGAACTTCAAGAGAGAACTAAATGAAATTAAAAACAAAAACAAATACTTATTTTTTATTTTGATGGAGATATTTTTCCATTTACAGGACGATGCCCCTATCATAGTATGCTAAAAAAATCAATACTTTAAAATATCATTAGATATAGATTTATTAAAGAGTCTCAGCAAAGTCAAAGCCAAGGAATTTCTTAACTTTTTCTTTCTTTCCTCGTGAAAGATATTAAAAACTAAAAGAAAGTTCCCAGCATTTTGTGTTCCACTCTATCTGACTGTCTGTGTGGGAGATTAAGGCACCAAGATCTCTAACTTGGTGTGAAGTGACTGAACTAAGCCATTACTTTGCCACAGAAAAAAACAAACTAGATCGGTTACAGGGAGTGCTGGCTAAACTCAGGTTATGCCATTTCTTCCTTTGTGTCTTGTCCTGATGCCTATTCAATGTTTGATATACAGAGTACATAAATATTCACTTTTTCCCTACAAAGAATTTGAACTTAATTTACCTAAGATAAACTAGTAGGATTATATCTTTTGAGGAGATCTCAAAAATCAATCATGTCCTAGAAAATTTAGCATATATAAAATATGTTAATGTTCTAGAAAAGGAAGAGAATAATTAAACACATAAGCTGAACTGCTTATGTTGCTTAGCATTCTAATAGAAGGCTAACTCACTAAAATAAATCCCATAGATTACTATGAAAGTGTGACTGAATTTCATATCACAATGAACAAAAGATTAACAAGGTACTGGCTTTAATGAACCAATATGGATTCTGATTTCCATAGCAGCACATGTATAATTAGAATGAGTTCCCTGCTTGAAGGCCAAACAAGAGTAAGTAGGGTCATTGTTGTCAAGATTACATACCATCTGCTATGGACTGAATTGTGCCCCCCTGAAATTCTTATGTTGAAACCCTTACCCTCAGTGTAAAAGTATCTAAAGATGGGGCTTTGGGGGTAATTAGGTTTAGATGAGGTCCTAAGAATGGAACCTTCATGATGGGATTAGTGCCCTCAGAAGAAGAGACATCAGGCAGCTTTCTCTCACTCTCTCTCACTCTCCCACCCTCCCTCTCTCTCTCTTCCATGTGAAGAGACAGCAAGAAGGTGGTTGTCTTAAAACCAGGAAGACAGCCCTCACTGTGGAAGCGAATGGCCCAGTACTTTGAGCCTGGAATTCCCAAACTCCATACAGTGAGAAAAAACTTCTGCTGTTTAGGCCACTCAGTCCATGGTATTTTGACATGGCACCCTGAGATGACTAATACTCCAACAAATCAGTGACAAACAAGGCACCCTTTGGAATAGAAATAAATTTCAGGAATAAAACCTGAAAATATGCCTAAATTCTTTTTTTTTTTTTTAATGTTTACTTATTCATCTTGAGAGAGAGCGTGCATGCATGCACAAGTAGGGGAAGGCCAGGAAGAGGGAGAGAGAGAATCCCAAGCAGGTTCTACACTGTCAGTACAGAGCCCTAAGTGGGGCTTGATCCCACAAACTGTGAGATCATGACCTCAGCTGAAATCAAGAGTCAGTCACTTAAGTGAGCCACCTAGGTACCCTGAAGTGTGCCTGCATTCTTAAGCTTTATCCCACATATCAATTTTCCAAAAGACAACTAGTGTGAATACTATTTATTTTCTTTTTTGGAATAGCAATGGCTACATATTTCCTTTTCACATCACTATCACCTTTCAGTACCATTTATATATAATCCTCCATCTGTTTTATGCCAATGGATCCAGTCCTGCCATTTACAGTACTACCTCAACTTACATTCTTCCTCTGTTCAGAAGAGATTTACAGAAGTAATATTCAAATTCAGTGACTAATATTTTCTGGAAAGAAGACCATTTATATATAATTTTTTCTTATCACCAAATCTGGGATTCAAATCATTTACATAAGTTGTCCTGTGGGTATCTAATTTAATTTTCCATGAAAAATCATTTGCATCAAACTACTTGTAAAAGCATTATAAGTTATTTCTACTCCGTTCTATTGCTCCCTCCCCCAGCATCACAAACACACATCACAACCACACACACACACACACACACACACTCACTCACTCACTCACTCACTCACTCTGTAGAAAGTAAAGTTCAAATAAATTTCATCCAGCTGGCCGGTAAAAAAGCTGGGCTAATGAGCTTGAATCTTGTGAAACCTGCCCTCCCTGTTTCCCCTGTTAGTGAAGGAGTCTTTAGAACTGAATTGCGTCACTGGAACTGTAGGAGAAAAGCCAAATTCCCTCCCACCCACTCACCTCGGGGACCTGAGACTCTAATTCCCGAAATTTCAATTCCATGATGTTTGTTATTGGCTTCACAAGGGCAGGAATTAAATTCTTTTTCCTATTTTGTTTATGCAAAAGGCAATATTACTTTAAACATGATTGTAATTATTTTAAAATATCCTGTAAACTATCATTTTAATGGAATTACTTTCATTATTACCTATTTATCTTTCACACACACTTAGTATCCTGTCTTGAAATCATACTGTGGATTCCATTCAACATTACACCTTAGATGTTTTTCTCAAGTATATAGTCTTTATACTTTCCATTGAAATGACTTAATGAAATTTTATTATGTTAATGTCCCACCATAATATACCAGTTCCTTTTCTATAAACATTGAGGTTAATTCCAACCATTTGCTATTATGGAAAACAAAAGGGTCTGATCATGATATATATACATATCTCCTTGGGATAGATTCCTAGAGATAGAATTACTAAATCAAAGGGTTTAAGCAATTTTTCCACTTTTCCTATGGTTTGATTTTTGTTTCCAAAAAGAGCTGTGCAGATTTTACTGAAAATCCGCCAAAAGAAGATGTTCTCTTTGTGATGGGAGGAAGGACTACCTCAATAATTATAAAATATCGATGTGCTATAAACTTAAGACCTTTGATCATGAATTACGATAAACATTTTTTCATGTTCACTTTACAAACTATATTTCCCTTTGTGTAAATTATTTGTTTTGTCCATTCATCTATAAAAAGTTTCAATGTTTGGGGGATAAAAATGAACAATCACTTTATAGATATGCTTTTTCAGTCACATTGGTACAAATCTATCTTCCACTTTGCTACTGTCCTATTAAAAATCTGTTATCATTGAGCATATATTTTAAATATTATTCAAATCTATCTTTTTCTTTACTTCTATTCTTTTAAAAACTAAAAAAATCCTTTCACAATTCTTCTATATATTCCATTTTCTTTTGGTCTTTCTAGGACATGATTTCTTTCATTAATTTCATTAATTCATCAAGTTCACTAATTTATTTCAAATTTATATTGGTATATAGTAAAAGATGATACAACCATTTTTTTTTTTTTTTAAAACTGCTACTCAGCTCCCCAACACTACTGTAATCCTTCCTTTTTTGGAGAAAACATATTTTATTATATTGTTTATATATTGTTGCATCTATCTCTAACCTCAAATATTGTTCCAGAGATCTGTGTTTATACTTTTTAATCATTATTATTCATTGCTTTTCTTTTTGGAAAGTTTCTTGGGAAGCTCCCATGTTTATTTCTCCATTAGATCATCTTTTCAAGTTCCCCCCAAAATCCCAGAATGATTTTGGTTGAAATAGCATTACATGCATAAATTAGCTTTGAAAGGTCAGGGGTTAGATTTAAAAATTAAAATGCTGCACACACATAGAAAAAATGCTTTGGCTTTGTAATACTTGTTTTTAGTTTCTCTCAGGGTGAAGAAGCTTCATGTTCATTATTAGGACTTCTGTTATATATAACAAGTTCTCTATAATTCTGTTTTCATGCCCTGCTTTTACTTACTTCAGAACATATTTGAAGGCCCACCATCTCTTCTAGCTACAAAACCCCTGGTAAGAGACAGGTTTTCCACTTAGCTGGAATCACAAAAGAGGTAGAGGGAAATTAGCTCCAGCACTGTAATTAGAAACCTTTCCTTTATTATACTGGTGGTGTAGTTAGAAGCTACCTGATAGCCTGCTTGTCTTGTTTGCATTTCTTGCTTCAACTGATTCCATAGCCTCCAGACTCATTTTTACCTCCATTACCCATATGCTCTTCTTCTTTAACTAGCCAGTATCTAGCCCCACCTACAGTCTGTCTCCACTGGACCCATCCTACCCTGTCCAGGTTGCTTGCCTCCCCCAGACCTTCACACCAAATGATCCCATTGCACATGTGTCAACTGGTTACCTGGGTCAAATGGATGTGAAATATCAAAATTAAATTTTAATACTTAATCAAACAAATGTTGAAAATTGATGGAAGCCTAAGGCACATAGTCAGAAATAAATTAAAATATAACAATTAGTTTTGATTCAATATCTAGAGTACAATCCACAGTATTTCTGACCAGAGCACTACCTTGATGAAATGAAGAGTATGAGGGATGACATAATTCTCAATTCCATAATAAATGTAGATCCATATGTCTAAAATTAGCAGGAACTTTTATATATGAACCAGAAATACTACACACATAAACATACATACACACACATATGAAACTTTACCATGTTTTGTGTTCATTCTAGCACACATTAGGCATAAAACCATTTTCTAACTTAAACACTTTTTCTTTTCCTTTTAAATAATAATCTACTCAAGAACAGGAATTATATGTGATATTTCTTTGATGCCATCAACAGCAGTTGCACAAATATGGCCAATCAACTAACTGACTTAGAAGGTGGGTTAAATTTTTTCTGTATTGTAATTTCTCATAAAATACAGGTTAGGTATGAAAAATGTATAATTCTCAAGCAGTTTTTGATACTTAGCTTCCTCTTAAGAATTATGATATTCAATTTCACCACAATGAATAAAGAAATCAAAGCAAAAGCCTTCAAGTAATAAGAACAATGTGTCTTCATGAAAAAGAGGTTAACAACCAACAGAAAAGATAAATAACAAACTGGTATTACATAAAACATATTTTAGGTTTTCCACATTAACTACTTATGCAAATTGATTTCATTAATTTTGAAGACAGATAAAGCTAAAGAAAACTGGATGGCTTATGTTTTACTGGGAAATAAAAACAAAAAATACATCATGCAAACTTTATGGGAAATAACTGCTCTTCTACAAAAACAAAATGTGTTACTGATTTCCTTGTCTTATTTAAATAGATAACCTGACTGGCTAAAGAATAATCTATTCTCAAAAAGCAAAAGCAGATGTGTTTCCAACCACTCACTCATACAAGTTAGTCAACATTCCCGATATTCTTGATACCCACTTGCAAATGTCACATTAAGAAATAAAAAATAAAAACTTATAGAAAATGAGCTTGCTTTCCAATGACAGCTTATAGAAATCCTAGAATCTGGGGCCCCCACACAAGAAACAGCTGTTATCCTAAGTCAGCATAGTCGAGGCACTGACTCAAACCAACTGGGATTCTGCAAAGCATCCCACATTGATAGGATTACTATAGCTGCCAGACTCTACAGATGGTAACAGCACTTGAAAAAGAATCAGAAAGGATCTTGATTTTTAACCCTCTTACTTTATAGCACAAATTGTTGGTCCCAACAAGTTAATGTGACAGGCCCATGTTCGCATATTACATAGTGACAAAACTCGGGTGCCTTGACTCTACTACATCATTGTCTTTTTTCAAAACTTTCTGTTAAGAGAAAAAAGTCTGAATAAGAAAAGTCCCTTGTACTATATTCAAACTCATGATTTAGTACAGGTCTGAAATAACATAATAACTAGTTGATGTTAGAGATCTTCAACGGGGCTATTATCTGCTATGTTTAGGCATTTGAAGCCAACTAATCAAGTACAGACATGTTAGTACATAACTCAATCAAACAATCTCCTATTAGGAGAAGCCCTAACTCAAAGTATGTAAACAAACATCTCACAATTCCCTAAGGCTTAGTTTTTAACTTTAAAAAATGCACATCAAATCAACACTATGGGGAAAACATCAACTATATCCAAAATATAATGTTGAGTTCTATATGAAAAACAGGTAAATAAGAAACAAACAGAAAAAATCCTTAGCTTAACAAATTTGAAATTCTAGTTTTAGTTTTGTTCTGGCCCATTTATTATTCATACACAGGGCATAAGAAAGACATATTAAGAATGAATGTACATATACCAAATCATTATGTTGTATACCTAAAGAGAATACAATATAGGTTATGCATCAATTTTTAAAAGAAATGAGTGAATACATGACAGGATAAATTAGTGCAATACAGCACTAAGCATATTTATGAAAAGCTTTAAACTGGGCACAATTTAAAATCATTATATCTTAAATAGTCTGTCTTTCAAATCATTAGAGAAAATAAAATATAAGGAATCAATGAAAACTAAATCTACAGCTTTAGAAGATCCACAGGCCAAGATAAGCATCCCTTCTATTTATTTCATGCCAGATACTGACACATGTATCAAATGGACAAGGCTGAAGTTAGGACCCTGACACATACCACAAGGATTCTCCTCCAGGGTGACTATGATATAAAAGAATCCCTTATATATACAAAGCTCCTTCCAACTTACACTTTTTTCTATTTTATCTCACTTAATCTCATGTAACTAACAACTCTGAGCAAGAAACAGTCTTCAGTAATGCACTGAAACCCTTTTTTAACTTGACACAAATCAACATTCTCATCTCACCTGGCTCATTAGCTGGAACAAAAAGTCTAACTGCCAATTTGAAAAGAAGGCAGAGTACCATAAAGGTGAAGACTTGGAACTGACTGAAATATGAACATCAACAGGACCTAATATTTTATCAAGTAAATAAATTCGCACTACCCCACTGAGCAAACTGGGACTTAAGTAGTTAGGCAAAGCACAGGAGTTGGACTACGGATTGCTTAATCACAGTGATCTGAGTGCAAAGCCCAGATCCAGCAATGGCAAGCTGTATGATCTGGGATTCCTCATTCAATTTCTCTGCACCTCAGTTTTTTCACATACAAATTAGGGAATAATAATAGTACTTACATCACCAGAGGGTTAAATCAACCAAATCTACTCCTTAGTATAGTGAATTACTTTTTTAGTAATTGAGCAGTTATAGGTAAATGTGAACTACTATTTTTTAAGTTTATTTATTTATTTTGAAAGAGAGAGCATGAACAAGGGGAAGGGCAGAGAGAGAGGGAGAAAGAGGGTCCATCCCAAGCAGGCTCCATGCCGTCAGTGCAGAGCCTGACATGGGGCTTGATCTCAAGAACTGTGAAATCATGACCTGAGCAAAAATCGAGAGTCTGACACTTACCTGACTGAGCCACCCAGATGTTCTGTGAACCACTGTTATATATAACTATGATTATTGTTATTATTAAAACTGTCCAAGGCCACGTGACTAACAAGAGATGAAGTAAAAATGTCAACTAAGAGCCAATGAATGCGTGTCTAAGGTTTCTGTACCACATCATCCCTAAATACAACTGCTAATGTTCCTAATTCATCTGCTTTTCTTTACACCCATATGTCTTCCATCCTTGCAAAGAAATATCATGAGATAGATGTTTCGCTAAAATCCCAATTTATTTGTCTGCTACACTTCCCTGATCTGCCCAGCAGAGAATTCCATAGCAGTTACATCCATCAAAAATACCAGTTGCTTTTTAAAACGAATTAATGTATCAGGAAAATGCTCACATAGAACTTAGCAGGTGAAACTGTTCTGTTCTTCACCCATGAATATGTATTTGACAAATTACCAAATAAACCAAAGCAAACAAAAAACACAACATGGCACCCTGCCCTCAAGCACAGCACATTTATATTATAGACCCAGTGTGATAAAGGAGTGACCAGAGAAAGGCAAAATTCACTTATATTCTGTGTTCATGGTATACTTTTAAGAAGAAGAGAGAAGTACACCAAGAATAAATGTCACCTTCCAGGCAGACTACGAGCCCAGGTCTATCCACATCCACCTTTAGCATGGGCGTGTATCCTGTCACAAGCACAGCAGGGAAGAGGAGTTCCTGAACCTCAGAGGACTGTTAAAATAAATTTGCACTGCAGCATCTGAGGATATAGCCTGACAATTCCAGACATGTAGCAGGTCAGCAGAGATGCAGCATTACCAAGCAATGCTTCTGTTCCACTGATGGTATTCTTCTGTCATATTTTATGGTGTTTATACATGCAGCTCATGCCTAAAGGGTGTGTGTATAGGTTTTAAAATACAAAACATAGTGAGTGCTTGGTGTGTGGGAAAGCTAAGTAAAGTCAGAACTACCTAGAAAACTGTTTTGGTACATCACTCTCCCAAACCATACACAACAATCTCTACTCTCTCCCATGTAGTTACTCCTCACAAAGCATGAACTATGAAAGCAGCTGTCTCTTTCTTACAACCATATCTGCAACATCTAGCCCAGTTCCTGGAACTCGATAGGTGCTCAGTGAATAGTTGTTAAGTAATGGATGGCTAGAAGGAGATAACCCATTGAGATCTGAGGGAACCCACGAAGGAGGACCTGACTGGGGATGAAGCAGTGCAAATCTGGCAGCCTACAACTGTGATAAGAGGCTTATGTCTCCCTAATTAGGGAGTCTGTGTCTCCCTAATTTCAGCCAGTGATCTAAAGCAAGACTCAGAGGCACAAGATATAAATGGAAATACAGAGAAGCGTCAAAGGACCAGGGCAAAGATCCCAGTGAGTAACGGTGCTGAGGAGCTTAGCAAAGGAAACCCACGTTTAGCCCCAGCACCTCCCAGGACACAGAGAAGCGAGAGCCCAGCAGGTTCAGATGCCCCAACCATTCTTCCAAAGCTTCCTGAAGACCCTGACTTTACCAATTATATTGGTAGCAAATAACCTAAATGCTCAACAATAGGAAAATTATTAAATGCTCCATGCCATAAAATAGAACATAGCCATTTAAAATGTCATCTTTGAATAACAGTTGCTAAGATACAGAAAAGAGTCATAATAAAATATTAAGTGAAAAAATGGAGGATGCAAAACTGCACATAAAGTGTGAACCATCACACTAATTAGACAAAAAAAAAACCTGGAAAAAATTACTTCTCAGTATGGGACTACAAACGATTGTATAACTTTCTGTATTTTCCAAACTATCTACAATGAAGACAGTTTATTTATAACATAAAATGTTATTTATTATTAAAAGAAAAAGAACAGATAAGAATAATTACTTTCCTGAAAAAGGAACTGTCAGTGTCACCTGGAAGGTTACAAAGCTATACCTCCAAACGCCTTCCTGATGGTTATGGGAAAAAATCGGCTGAAAGCAAAACATACCAATCAACCCATTTAGTCTCCTGCAGATAGGGTTGCAGACATTAGCACAACAGGTCCTGGGAGAACGATAACCTTTATAGTGAAATTACACACCTACAAAAAGGAGAGTGACCCTGGATAAAACTTAATGATGGCCCTTTAACCGTGCCATACTCATAAATGATGGCATTTTTTTTGTTTTTGTTTTTAAATCTTCCCTTTCATATCTGCCCTGTGAAATATTCTGGGAAACCAGAATCACAAGGCCTTGGACACTAACGCTTTAACTTGAGAACTCTGCATAAATTATTGATGACACAGAGACTGCACTGTGTTCAAAGAGTCTGCAGCAGATGAAAAGCTTTTATTTTGGTAAAAAGCAAGAGAATGGGAATAAAAACATGTGGGTGGCTAGACTCTACTAAGGGTTGCCAACCTTCATACTTCCTTTGGCCTTTGTTGTGTGTTCTTCTCCATTTCCTTCAGATAATTTCCTACATTGGTTAATGGCACTCCCGTCCATTCAGTTCCTCGAGCATCCTTGATTTCTCCATCTATCTCACTCCTCTTGTCCAACTCAACGAGCTCACTAGTTCTACTCTGCAAATACATCCTGAACATATCATATCCCTCTCTGTCTCACTGTCTCTCTCTCTCTCTCTCTCTCTCTCCCACTCATACTCTGATCCATGACCCTACCACCTCCCATCTTACACAACAGGTGTCAGGCTTCCACTCACATTCCACCATCACAGCCCTACTGGCCTCTCTCCTGTACTAGCAAGACTCATGCTCTTTTCCCCCTCAGAGCTGTTGCACATGCCAAGCCTCTACCTGAAAGGCTCTGTCTTCATAAGGCTGACTTTCTAGAATACTGCACCTTAACTCTCAAGTTCTCAGGAAGGTTTTTTTCTGACTACCTTATCTGTAGTCAGAGCCCAATTATCCTCCACCTCAGCAACCTGTTTGATAAATACGGATGTGTCACATATTTGCTTGATGTCTGGCCTATTAAACTATAAACTTCATGGTAGAGACCATTTCCTTCTTGTTCACTGTTGTATCTCTACTAGCAAAACACAATGTATTTTAATGAATTGAAAACTACTTTGTTTTATCCATAAATGTGGCATTTCTAGATCTATATTAGAGTGGGACAGAGAAAATAAATCCCTCACTTCCAAGCCAATTTCTTAAGTCATCGTTTACTTATTCATTTGTATCCAAAGAATGCCTTGCCAGGCCAATTTCTGGAATAAAAATTTGGCATGGAGATGTATAACCATGAAATACATCCCCAGTCTTCAAACACCTGGTATTAAACTGGCTAACCTACTCTCAGATGTCACAGACTTCACATTACATCTATTTAACCCATATCCTTTAATTATTGCCAGCCTAGGAAGTTTTCTGACAATGCACAAATAGTATAAAGTGCCAGACACTAACTCAGTGTAAAATCTAATGTGGACATGCACATTTGCATGATTTTATAGTTTTCATAGCGTAATTCTATCCTATGGACACCATGTCACAAGGCCCCACGTACAGATTCTGGGAGAGCTTCAGTTCTTGCAATCACACGCTCTACTTGGTAAAAGTTCTCCCTAACTCATCTCATAAACAGCACAAAGATTACCATATGCCTGTAATTAAACTGTTCTGATGAAACACATAACTCTCGGGTTCCAACTGTTTCCCCTGTGATAATGACCATTTCTAATGGTCTAAATCCCCTTCATTTAAAATGTGGGGGGCTTTTTGGTATGATTTTTTAAATTTTTTACCCAATTTATGTAAACTAAAAAACAGTTCACCCTTTTCTATTTAAATGTTTAAAATGTTTAATTTACTGTTTCAAATAAAAGCTCTTATGTAGAAAAAAGATGAGTATCAGAAATAATTCTGATGAACCCACAAGGTACCACAAAAAACATGCTTTTTTAAAAATAACTGATGTCCTTACTTTAGTATTTTATTCAATCTATTCAATGCAATTTAAATCTAAGGCCATCCAGTAAAACATTAACTCCTCCAGAAAGCTTTATTGCTTTTATATTAGTGCTATATATGACATTCCTTTTATATACATTGCATTAAATCCTCCCAGCAATACTAATAGGTAGGCACCAATGCCATTCCCCATTTCATAGATCAGGTGGAAGTTCAGAGAAATAAGTAACTTGGCAAGATTAAGCCTGAAGTAAGTAAAAGAGCTGGGTATTAAGTCCATGTACTTAATAACTACCCTAAAGCAATGAATGCATGAATGAATGCTTCATCCACAGAGCATTTCTGAGGTGTCTTCTACATTTTTCTCAGATTATAACTATTGTTCTTCTGTGTTTTTAAATCCAAAATCCCTAAGTGTTTTCATTACCCATTATAGCTCAAATCACTAGTGAGTAAAGAAACATTCACTTAGTGTATGACATGTATTAGGCCCTGTCCTAGGTATTGCTAAAGCACAGAAGAAGAGAAGAAAGCCCCATTCCTGCAGACTAACTAGAACACAGTGGAAAGGATAAGTCGTTGCTGCATGATGGGTGTCACTCTGGGAAGCAGTGTGCAGCGACTGACTACCTCCCCAACAGAGGCTGAAACAGGCTTCACAGAGGAAGTAACACATGAGCTGGGATTCTAAGGATAAGCAAAGATTCCCCAGGCAGAAAAGGGAAGAAAAAACATTTCAGTTAGCAGAAAAATGTGTGCAGTGGTGTGAAACTGTAACCATATGACCTATTAGGTAAAAAGCAAAACTTTAAAGAGAAGCTGGAGTTGACACTGTCCAGAAGAGAGAGAAAAACGGGCTCATCAGACAGGCTGAAGGCAGACTGAAAAGGTCTTTTAAGCCACACTTAGGAGATAGGGCTCATCCCACAGGTGACAGTGCTCCATCAGAGAGGTTATGCGGCAGAGCTGGCAAAGCACAGACAGACAGACATGGATTTGAGTCTTTAAGTAGCATGCATAATATCCCCAAACCATTTCCTGAAAAACGCAGATTGCACATTCCTCCTGGAACTGGCGTAGGGTGTAAAGGGATGCATTCTATCTCTCCAAATGAAACATTTGATACAAAGCAACTGCTGAACACATGCTGCTTCCTCTCACCACTGGGAATTATAACCTCTCTAGAACTTGGTTTCCCTTTAACTGACAGGTAGAGATCCCAAAAGAGTGCAATCAATTAAAAGCCTGAGAGCCAGGGAAGGTCCCTGTAATCCTTACGCTCAGCACAGAGCTTCGTCCATGTTTGTGAATAAATGTATCCATTTCACAGATTTTATTGATCATCAACAATGTGCCAGGCCTTGACATAATTGCTAGGTACACAAAAATGAACCATGCACTCCCCACCCCAACCCCACTCCCAAAATCCCTGACTTTATGGAGCTTTCAGTGGGGGGAGATCAGTGGGTAGGGAAATAGTAATAAATATACAATAATAAATAAATTATATAATCTATTAGGAGGTGATAAGTGCAGTGGAAGAAATTTAAACAGGGTATGGAGATGGGGAGTGCCAGCAAGGAGTTTCAGGGTAGGCTTCCCTGAGAAGGTACCATTTGCTCAAAGACTTAAAGGAAAAGAGGGAGTGAGCCATGAAGATATCTGGAGTGAGAGCATTCTAGAAAGAAGGAATATCAAGTGCAAAAGCCCTAAGGCAGCTGTGTGCCTGGTGTATTAAAGGGACAGTGAAAAGTCCTGTGTGGCCAGCTAGAAGGAATGTGATAGAAGATAAGATCAGAGAGGTAATGGGACCAAATCCCATAAGGCTTTTACTTTGAGGGTGAGGAAAGTGGCGGGGAGGGGGGTAGAAGAGGGGATGAGCAGGAGAGAAGTCTGACTGTCCTTTGAAAAGATTCTCTCAAGCTGATGTGTTTGGAATAGACTTGGGAAGCAAGGGTGAAAGCAAGGTCACCAGCCAGGAAACCTTTTCAGTAATCCAGGCAAAAAATGACATTAGAAATTGTGAACGTAAAGCCAAAAAGACTTCTTGACAGAGTCTATGTGAAGAGTAAGAAATAGAGCGGTCATGGATGACTTCAAGGAATTTTTGCCCTGAGCAACTGAAAGGACGGGGCGGTTATGCTATGAGGTGGAAGCAAATGGATGGGTAGTAGGTGGAAGAGGCCCTAGAAATCAGGAGTTAGCGTATGTACTGAGTTTGATGTATGTATGTGTCATCCCAGTGGAGATGCTGTGTAAGCCGCTGGATGAACAGGTCTGGAGTTTGGAGAAGTCTAGATTAGACTAGAGCAGTACAGTCTACGTCTAGAGATCTAGAGATAAAATTTAAGAGATCTCTGCATCTAAATGATATTTAGAGATAGAAGAAATAGATGGATAAATAAACATTAACTTTGGAGTCATAGAATTCTTTGATTTTTGACTCTGACACTGTGTGACCTTAGACAAGCTTTAAAACTTCTCTGAATTCATTTCCTCCTGTTTGAAATGTGATAATAAACCTACCTTTGGGATTAAATGAATCAAGAACACAAAGCACCTAAGTGGTGCCTGGTACATGTCAAGCTCTCAGATGGTATTGGGTTTATCAGTTTTTAAGCAAACGAGTTATTTTATCCAATTTGTTTCATTAGAAAGAGAGGTTCCTCTGTTCTCTTTCCCTTTCTTTCACCTTCTTCATGTCTGCTTATCCCTTCCCCTAAAATGAAAAGTTCTATCAGATACATAAATCAAAACTGCAACAATCCCTGTTTCTTTATGAAGCTAAAAAAGAAGATATCTAGGGGCGCCTGGGTGGCTCAGTCGGTTAAGTGTCCGACTTCGGCTCAGGTCATGATCTCATGGTTCATGGGTTCGAGCTCCGTGTCGGTCTCTGTGCTGACAGCCAGCTCAGAGCCTGGAGCCTTTTTCAGATTCTGTCTCCCTCTCTCTCTGACCCTCCCCTGCTCACGCTGACTCTCTCTCAGAAATAAGTAAAACATTTTAAAAATTAAAAAAGAAAAAGAAAAAGAAAAAAGACATCTAAGAAAGAAGGAATGGGGAAAGGTAGGCACTGGTACCCATCCCAATGCTGTGCACTCTGAAAAACAATAACTGTTGAAACTAAAGGACAAGAAGCAGGGGTGGTCAGAGACAAGAGTATTGTAACATAATTTCTCCAGAGTTGAAGCCCTTGCTGATAAGAGCATGGTTTTCTCTTGCCCTCTCAAAGCCTCTTGGAGAAATGTAAACATAGGTAAGTAAAACTGGCTAGAAACTTAAGAAACACAGACTGGCATCTTCCAGGAAAAACAGGTACCAATGCTCCCAAGACTGAAATCTCTGTCAATCTCTGGAAATAACATTTGCTATCTCACAGGGGTATGTTGGTGCTTTTTGCAAGATTTGGACTTTTAAAAAATTGCATTAATATTAAATCTGAAGAACTAAAATAATATTTGTAGAATATTCTGAGTGACTTCAATAAATAGCAAATATATGTATTATGACTGTATATGATCACTTTCTCATCTCAGAGGTGCAGCTGGGCTCCCTTTAGAACCCACTCATGACAAACCTTCACTGACTATGGCAATTAAACACAGGAAACTTGCTAGCCTCCTCTGAGAGGTCCTGTTGACCTGGGAATACGAGGCAGTTATCACAGAAGTAATATATATTTAATCAAGAAAATATTCCTTGACCTAAAAATTTAATTTGTTTTAAACATACGACTTCTTCAAGTAGATAGAATTTTGTTAGGCCATAATGAGAAAAGTGAAAAGGAAAAGTCTCAAACACCCCAGCAATGCATACAATGCTTGCTTCATTAGTCACTACTTTTATCAACACCAATTTCAAACAACAATTCTAAAACTATAAAGCATTAATAATTCATCTTTATTTCCCCCCACTGGGAAGCCTAAGTCAAAATAAAAAATTCCTAAGACTGAATACATTTCCTCCCCAATTTGATATAATCAGCCATGAGGAAGTAGAGAGAGATAACAGCAAGGTATTCTAAATATTGATTATTAATTGCGTGTGTTTTGCGATGCTTCAAAGATTACTCATTCTTCAGTGTCTACTTTTTTATGGATTACTACGATAATTCTAAAACAAAAAGGTGAATTGTTTTGTGTGTTGCAATCATGGCTCAATCATTATTTATCCCACCCTTAACACTTATATTGAAAATTTCAAAACTAAAAAAGGACTATTATTAATTACATCATTTATGAAAGAATGGATACTGAGTGCAACTACCAAGCGGCGTCTGGGTGGCTCAGCTGGTTGGGCATCCAACTCTTGATTTCAGCTCAGGTCATAATCTCACAGTTTCTGAGATCGAGCCCCGTGTTGGACTCCACAGTGACAGTGTGAAGTCTGTTGTGATTCTCTCTCCTCTTCCTCTGTCCCTTCCTTGATCATGTGCTCTCTCCCAAAATAAATAAATAAACATTTAAAATATAATATAAAATATATATTCAACATAAAGACCCTATAGATTATGCCAAGTCACATTTTAATATTTCTTACATGAACTTTTCCCTAGAAAGAGAAAAAACTCCATTATTGGATCAAAGATTCAAAAGAAAAGAGGTATAAAAGTCCTAGGAGAAAATATGGGAGGTTTTAATAATTCTTTTATTTTTTTTTAATGTTTTTTTTTTTATTTTTATTTCTAGGAGGGAGAGAGATAGAGACAGAGACAGCGTGAGCAGGGGAGGGTCAGAGAGAGAGGGAGTCACAGACTGAAATAGGCTCCAGGCTCTGAGCTGGCAGTCAGCACAGAGCCCGATGCGGGGCTCGAACCCACGAACCGCGAGATCATGACCTAAGCGAAAGTCGGACGCTTAACCGACTAAGCCACCCAGGCGCCCCTAATAATTCTTTTAATCTTGAGAAGATATTTGTAGTTGAGATACAACAAGAGCCCCCCCAAAATTGTATGCATCAATTAAAAACCAATTTTATATATGTTTAACAATGTTCAACATTGTTCATAATTAAAGAAACACAGATGAGATATTATTTTTACCCATCAGGTTGACAAAGATAATTATATAAAATTATTATGTTTCCTCTGAACTATCACCCTCATGTTATAGGTAAGAAAACTATGTATCCTTCCTACTATCACTGAAGTGGCAGAACTGTCATTTTTTAAAGTTTGTTCATACACAGCACTGTTGAAAGTGAAGTGAGCAGGTATCTTCATACATTATTGTTGCTGATGTCTTATGAAAGACTCTTGGAAAAAAATGTCAAATACCCCATATCCATGGCCCCTGAAAGTGCTACACAATTTTCTTGTTCATAAGACAATAGCTTATCTATCGCTGAAAAATTAAGATATAGCAAAGTCTTGTGCCTCTCCTAGAGATGGGCTACATATTTCC
The DNA here is from genome assembly GCF_003009895.1 of Hyaena hyaena. NCBI lineage: Eukaryota > Metazoa > Chordata > Mammalia > Carnivora > Hyaenidae > Hyaena > Hyaena hyaena. Next base: position 609,962 of record NW_024081681.1, on the reverse strand, counting down.
AAAACAGAAAAACCACACACAGAACTCACATATGCTAGCTAAATACTGTGTTCTTACATCCATCAGTATCCCAAATAAGGGAAAACACACAATTGGATATCACCCTGCCCTCTTCCCTCCCCTCTGTTAAGAGTTGCACAGTCATACCATGCACTAAGCCACAGACATGGGCATCCCGACTTCTGCTCTATTCTCACTACTGCCAAAGGAATCGCACTGGCTCTAAGACCCAGAACATCTGCACATCTGAAGCCTGTCAATGAGAAAACAATGTTTGACACTATAATAGGAAATAAAGGGAGTGACACTCTGATCTGTGTCTCTTAGTGTCTTACACTATCCACTTTACTGTAACTAAAAATCAAGTTACCATCTAGCCCAGACAGAGGTTACCAAACAGAATATTCATTGGATGAATTATTTGGAGAGTAATTTAGAAACAATCATCAAAATTTTAAATTCATGAACTTATTCACCCATACCACTTTTCACAATTTATGCTGCAAATATACTTGTGCATATTCACAAAGACTTTTGCCATACTGAATGCCTGTGTCCCCTCTACCAAAATTCATAGTGTTGAATCCTAAACCCCAAGATTATGGTATTTGGAGGTGGGGTCTTCAGGAAGTAATTAGTTGATGAGGGCACAACCTTCATGAATAGGATTGAAGCCCTTATATAAGAGACCCAAGGGTACCTGGGTAGCTCAGTCAGTTGAGTGTCTGGCTTTTGGTTTTGGCTCAGGTCATGATCTCACAGTTCGTGAGTTCAAGCCCCAGGTCAGGCTCCTTCACTGACAGTGCAGAGCCTGCTTGGAATTCTCTCCCTCCCTCTCTATCTCTGCCCCTCCCCTGAGCTCGCTAGCTCACACACATGCTCTCTCTCTCTCTCTCTCCCCCTCAAAATAAATAAACTTAAAAAGAGAGAGAGAGACTCCAAAGAGTTCCCCTGCCCTTCTGCCATGTAAGGACATGGCAAGAAGATGGTATCAATGACGCCATCTCTCACCACAAACCAACCATGTTAGTACCTTGATCTCGGACTTTCCAGCCTCCAGAACGATGAGAAACAAATTCCTGTTGTTTATAAGCCACCCAGGCCCCTGATATTTTGATACAGCAACCTAAATGGATTAAGACAACTTATAATGGCCAAGCCTGAAGACAACTTAATAGTCCATCAATAGAGAACTGTGTAAATTGTGGTACAGTCATATAAAGGAATTTTTACAAAAAAACCTGTTTTTAAAAAACAGTTCAATCGATATAAATGGTAAATCTCTACATCTTTTTTCAACACTTGATTAAAAAAGCAATGACTCAAGGAATATAAAAACATGGATAAAAAGTTCCCATTTGTGTAAAATGAAAGGAAGAGAAAATATATACAGCACTTATTACGCAAGAATATTTCTGAAAGGTTACATATGGCCACCCACATTCCTTGGCTCATAGCTGTCTTCCTCCAACTACAAAGGCTGCAACAGCAGGTTGAGTTCTTCTCATATTGCATTGTTCTGGCCTCTTCTGCCTTTCTCTTCCACATGTAAGGACCTTTGTGATTATACTGGGCCCACCTAGATAATCCAGGATAATCTCCATATTTTAAAGTTACCTCATTAGCAACCTTAATTCCATCTAACATCTTAACTTTCCATTGCCATTTAAAGTACCACAGATTCCGAGGTGAGGACTCAGACCTCTTCAGAGGTCATTATTCTGCTTACCACAGACAAGGGCATGCAGTTCAGGGAAAAGGACTTTCTTATTTTTAAGGCAAAATATGCTTTGCTGAAATAGCCTATCCAGTTATTTTAGGAAAATAGGAACATATGTATGTATGCAGGCAGGCATAAGGAGCATTTATGTATGAGAAAAGGGATCTTTTTAAAAGACACTACACGTGAAGAAAGAGAGTAATAATGCAATGAGAAATCATGTATAAGAAACTATATGGAAAAGAGGGGAACATTCTAGTTAGCACCAAGCATTAATCAAATTCTCCCAGTAGCAACTGTTTTTCAGACCTTCATTCTTTGCTGATACTAATTCTTTTAAAGAATCTATACTATTGTTTCAAAGCTCTGGCTAATTTAGTGACTGTAACATGAATTCCTGGCATATAAACATCTCTAAGCTCCACTGGCGGAGGGCAGTACACTCCAGCAATAGCAGGGTTTGCAATGAATAACCAATCTGCTTCCTCCCCTATTAAAATTACATTCATCCTCACTGTAGAAATAAATGAATCTGCAGTAAAAATTCAGTCTTGAATTTCAGGATGACACAATTTTAAGCCCTTTAAATGAAAATCCAGTAATACATCTGCATACACATCACCAAGCCTTCCTTGCCCGTGTTCAGGGGCTTCACACCATAAGGCAGATACAGCCCCCTGAAACTTAACCAACGAAATCCTTGAATATTCCAGAAAGCATCTTCTATTGATGGTAACTCTGCCTCAATCCATAGAAAAGTGCGTAGATGGTACAGGGAGGAAAGAAGAATAGAGGAGGAAAAAAAGATGAATAATAAGGTTTGACAGGGTGTGTTGCGTAATTCCATGAACTAAGTTTTATAGAATGAAACTAGAGAAAAATATTCTTCAAGACACTAGATTAATCCAGAGTTCATTGTAGATCATTTTGACAACTATATTGCTGCACAGACTCTGTTAAATGCAAATATGAATACACACACACACACACACACACACACACACACACCAGCATTTTCTACCACTGATGGTTTCCCAAAAGGTAACAGCACTCTGTAGTGACAAACTAGACCCACTGGTAAAGAATTGAACTGGACGGGCAGATTAAGATTCCAATCTTTAAAATAAAGTTCCCTACAGCCATTGCGTGGAGACTTACAGTGAAGCAACCCACTCAGATGGAATGTGCCATGCAGACATGGGATTTTCTGTGCAGAGTAAATATACACTTACTCACCAAATGAATTCTTAAAATGAACTGCTTTCTATGTGCAGGCATGTCACTGATGCAACTTCTTGGGCTCTTCTAGCTCCCATGACAGATTCCTTTCCTTAGGACCACCACCCTGCAGGGTGATCTGCAGTCCTAGCCAGTGTGGTCTATGACTATAAAGAGGTGGCCAATCGGCCCAAGCTGAACTGAAGCCAGACTCAACAGGATCACAACCAAACCAAGGGTCCCAACCCACCCCTGGCACCGGCACATGTATGGAATTTGGGGGGCGGGGGGAGGAGGGATTCATTTCAGCCACCTTTCTTTTGTACACACACAAAAACATTAATTTTAAAAAATAAAATTAAGAGTTCTCTTTTTTTATACAATAGAAAGTGAATGATATTATTGTATTTTTCCATGACCTTATAACTTCTGAATATACACAAAGATATTTTTAAATATATACCAAAGAAAAGTACAAATTCCCAGGGTAATCTGATAATAGGAACCATGTATTTTAAATTGTAGATAAATTCCTAGAATTTATCTAAGAAAAAAAAAACCATGGCTATGTGTAAAGATTTAACCATAAGAATGTTTACCACATCTATTTATAGGAGAAATTTTTTTTAAAAAACCCCAACACTAAATAACCATTTAAACTAAAAGCTTAGTTTAAAAATGTTTCAATCTATGGGTGCCTGGGTGGCTCAGTCGGTTTAGCGTACGACTTCGGCTCAGGTCATGAGCTCACGGTTCGTGGGTTCGAGCCCGTGTCGGGCTCTGTGCTGAGAGCTAGCTCAGAGCCTGGAGCCTGTTTCAGATTCTGTGTCTCCCTCTCTGACCATCCCCCCCACCCCGCCCCCCGCTCATGCTGCCTCTCTCTCTCAGAAATAAATTTTTAAAAACATTAAGAAAAATTTTTTTAATTAAAAAATTTTTTTTAATGTTTCAATCAACAACAAAATAATCTGTGGCTGTGGGGTGCCTGGCTGACTCAGACTATTGAGCATCCAACTATTGATTTCAGCTCAGGTCATGATCCCAGGGTCATGGGATTGAGCTCTGCGTCAGGCTCTGCACTGAGTGTGGAGAGTGTGGATTCTCTCTCTTTCTCCCTCTTTGCCTCTCCCACCTCATGCTCATGCTGTCTCAAAAATAAAATAAAATAATCTGTGGCTGTTAAATTCGGTATTGTGGCAAAATGCCATTAAAATGCTGTGGCAAAACAATATATTGTTAAATTGAAAAAATAGATTGCAATACACATATCACTCAAAGGCTGTTTTATGTTAAAACAGATTGAGACGTTATCACTAAGTGAGATGATAAGATTTTATTATAGACATCTGCCTTAAAGACAGAGGTGGAAATGTTCACTAGATTTTACACACACAAACACACACACACCGCCCTATATATCCATGCTATGTATATATCTATTTTGTTTTATAGTTAAATCTCTGATTATACTGCCCTATAAGTGCTCAACCAAAACATGTTTATTTGTATTTATACTTCTATAACTACCCATTCAACACTTACTATGTGTGTAACACTGTTTTAAGCCATTTACATATACCCTTTCAACATGGGCTGCATGTTTTAAATTTAAATTACATATACCCTTTCAACATGTGCTGAAGGATTTTAAATTTAACAAAGATTACTTGCCCAGTAAAAGGCAGAACAAAGATTCAATCCCAAGTCTATCTGGCTCCAAGTCTCAGAGCCGTCTTTTTCTTCTCCCTCCCTATTTTCACTATTTGTATTATTTAAAATGTCTACAATGAAAATGAACTTTGGTATGTTATGGAAACAACACACTATTTTTAGATGTAAAAAGATTAAAATGGGGGTGCCTGGGTGGCTTCAGTTCGTTAAGCCTCTAGCATCGGCTCAAGTCATGATCTCACGGTTAGTGGGTTCAAGCCCCACATCAGGCTGTGCTGGCCTGGAGCCTGCTTCATTTTCTGTGTCTTCCTCTTCCTCTGTCCCTCCCCTGCTTGCACTCTATCTCTGTCTCTCTGTCAAAACTAAATAAACATTAAAAAAAATTTTTTTAAAGATTAAAATTGTTTCATGTTTTAAAAATAGCTCTCACTCTAACTTTGAGAAGTAAAAATGTCAGTAGGTCTCAATCAATACTCACTAGGGGAAAATTCTATTTATAAGGAAGATTAAAACTGGCCAGCAAAGATTAATACAGGAACCAAAGTGAGCAAGTCTTTTTCAGCAATAACAACTGCCAAATCCTACCATCTGCTGTGGTCCTCTCTAGTTAGTACACTGGAACTCTTTTCTAATTAGCTTAGGAATGATCATTAGCAATGAAGAGGACTCCAAGTAAATTACAGAAAAGTTATCACATTAGATCTATCTTTTTAGTGCCTAGCATCTATCAAGTATTTTCCACTAAAGGCTGTAGTCAAAGAAAGTCCAGATTCTTCTCTCCCACCTTCATCCCTCCTTGAAGATCATAGGGCACTAAGTATTTTTATCAAAAAGTTCTCCCCTCAAAATCTCCACACACTGAGCACAAGTATCTGAACAACTATTTTCATGCAGTCTGGGGTCACTCTTGTCCCTATACAGACTAACATTAATGCTCCCCAGAAGCTTTCTGTAGTGAATTATTTCCCAAAGCATTCATTTATCATCAACTAGACAACGTAAATAAATGTTGGGCAGTGAAGAGCTAAACTCTACTCCCAGATATTGGAGTCAGCTCTATCTAGAAATAATGTTATGATATTCAAGATTATGCTACTTGCCTTTTATAATTAAAAGTTTCATGTGAATCCTCCCTCACACATTCAAAAACAGAGGTTAGCAGTAAAAACTCTTAGGGAGCAAGAACAATTTTTAAAAAATCTTTAAGTTCAACACAGTGTGGAAACATGTACTAGATAATTATAACAGTTTCATGAAAACTGAATAAAATATTCCTTCCATCTCCAATAGGAGAATTTGAAAAGACTATATAGCACTCAATTACCTTGATTTTGTTTTTTTTGTTTTTTTTTAAATATTTTTATTTATTTCTAGGAGAGAGAGAGAGAGACAGCGCGAGCAGGGGAGGTCAGAGAGAGAGAGGGAGTCACAGACTGAAACCGGCTCCGGGCTCTGAGCTGGCAGTCAGCACAGAGCCTGACGCGGGGCTCGAACCCACGAACCGCGAGATCATGACCTAAGCGAAAGTCGGACGCTTAACTGACTAAGCCACCCCGGTGCCCCTCAATTACCTTGATTTTGAAAGAGACTGCATATTAGTAACTCAGGTCTAGTCAATGCAAGAGGTGACGGTCAGAGGCTAGGATTCACTTTTTTGAATCCGTCTTTGACCACGGGCTTGTCTGTTTCCCACCCATCTTAGTGCCCTGCTCAGTTTAAAAGGTATCTAAAATCTTTACCTCTTCATCTTAAAATTGGCTCTCCTCGGGAAGCTTTTGTGGTAGTACTGAACATTAAGGGTAAAACATAAAAAGACAATGCTGTGTATTTTTATACAAAATACAATGTCATGGGACCTTGCTCCCAAATGCCAAATTCTTCTGATCACCAGCATAAAGCACCAATGCCAGGGGGATGGCTGCCTCTCAAAACACGTCACAAGCAATTGCTCTGCTGCCCACGCGGTTTCTGTGGCAGCTGTTCAGGGCAGGACAGCTCAATCCACTCTCTCCACTGCCAGCCCTCCTAAAACCAGGGTGCTGGGTCCAACCGACAGCTTTTAAATCTGGTTAGAAGGAGGAAAAACATTCATACGAAGCAATCTGCTGGAGTTTATGAGAATATAAAGAGGGTCTTTAGGCTGAAGTGCTAAACACTGACATGAAAAAAAAAAAGGTCTGACATTGTCATTATATCCATTCCTACCCAAAAAGGATTTGAAATTGAAACTGGATTGGAAGATCCAAGCATTTGGGGTTTTCCCATCAAATGCAGGACATTTAATTATTACGCAACTACTGTTTCAAAATACAAAATGGGCATCCAAACCCAAAAGTGTATCAGTGTGACACATGGTCGCCCCAGGAAAAGACATAACTGCCACCTAAAGGCTCCTGGCCCCACTTCCTTTTTCTGTTTCAACAGGATTCTCGGAAATGGCAGCTTAAATGATTATCTCATTTTCACAGAGGCTGGGAAGGAAACTATGTACAAAACCCTCCACAGCTGCTACTTCAGCCTGATTTCTACTACCAATTTCCAAAAGAAAAAAAAAAGAAAAGTGCTGTCAGCTAAATGAGTAAAATACCTGGTAATTTCCTATCCAGATTCTACTGAATCGTGATAGATATCACTCTGTCATCCCTCATTCCAGACATGATGTTTTTGGGAGCCTCATACAATACAAATGATAAAGTATGCTGCATCATCTGGGCTGACTTCCAATCACTGATAATGGTGACTTGACCGCCACAGAGAGCTGTTCATTCTTAGGGAGGCGGCTCACTGCATGAAGGCAAAACGGAAATTTTAGTGCTTCAGGAGTAAGGAGGTCTAATAAAATACGGAAAGTCAAGCCTTAATGTGTGGAATGAGCTTCCCAAACCATAATAAACAATTCCCAGAGAGATTTCTTAAATAGCAAGTAACTGTTTTGTCAGCATGGGACCTTCACAAATGCAGTCCAGGGCAGAAAAAGAAAAACCAGTGTCTCAGGCTTTTAATGCTAATATTCTAAGAAATCTCCAGAATGATTTATGAAATAGGCATGAGCCTATATATTTCTGTGTATGTATCTCAAGATTTCCCAATCATCTGGTTGTTCATATTAAATCCTGAACTAATAAAGTCTTTGAGGATTGTTTATTCTACAAAGACTTTACTCAGGAAAAAAAAAAAAAAAAGACTAACCCAAAATGTTTTGAAGCTACAAATTAGAGTACATTCAATGACAAAGGAAAGGAAAGATTAACTTCACAAACACAGCCCAGTTTTATCCTGCCTAAAATTGTCAAGTAGAGAAAATCCTGAAAATATTTACGAAAAAAAAACTATTCTCATGCTGGCAAAGGTAGTTAGGATGAAGGTACTTCCTTTATTAAAAAGAAAAAGCCTAAAAAATAACTTCACATGATCAAACTGCTGTGAAGTGAACAAGTTTGAAAATGATGAAATTGAAAGGCAGTTAAAATTTCTACTATACATATGTGTTTTACTTTAAGCAAATTAGATGTACTGCATAAAATCTGAATTTGCGGTGCATTATTTGCTCTTTAAAGAAGTCCTCCCCCCCAAAAAAAAACACCTAAAAATAGAAAATGTTGCTTTCATTCATTTAAAATATTCTGACAAAAGAAATCAATGCACAATTTCAGGAAACAAAGGCAAGGCATACCCCGCATCCCTGACTTATTGTTCCATTCTCACACCACACACAGCTGGTGTTATGCAGACTCCAACTTCCTCAACAAGAGAGCCTGGAAAAGGTCAATTTAATATTAAAAACAAATGGACTATATGGTCAGGTGTGCAGCTGGTGATTACCCAGCAGATGAAGACCCAAGGACTCAGAGACCTGGGTATTTTGTATTTAAAAAAACCCAACTTTCCAAACCTCTGCATGGAATCCAGTGTAGGCACAGAGTCTTTGCTTAGTGACGGCCTGAAGGAAAACTAGGCTGCAAAATGCGGGAAGTCTTTCACGAGACGGACAATATTGGGTATAATGGGAATGCCTGTTCCCCTTACAGGGCCAAAGAAAATCATCTCTTAAACATGCTGGTATAAAACCTAAAAGAAACAAAACCAAAGGTAAACTTGTAGGTCTTTTATTTCCCTATTATTCCTCTTTAAATACCCCACCTGAGAACCAAGAAGAGTTTGTCAAATGCCATTTAATCCATTTAAATCGAGATTGAATAAAGTATAGCATGCTGCAGCATTTATATCAAAATATAAAGCTTTTAAAAAAAAGCTTAAAAATGTGTGACTTCAAGAAAATCTAACAAACAGGGGTGCCTGGGTGGCTCAGTGGGTTGAGCGTCTGACTTCAGCTCAGGTCATGATCTCATACTTCATGGGTTCGAGCCCTGCATCAGGCTCTGTGCTGACAGCTAGTTCAGAGCTGGAGCCTGTTTTGGATTCTGTGTCTCCCTCTCTCTCTGACCCTCCCCTGCTCATGCTGTCTCTATCTCTCTCTCAAAAATAAATAAAATATTTAAAAAAAAAGAAAATCTAACAAACAAAAATAGAAACATATAAATCACATAAATTGGGGGATATTATTTATATTTAAAAGATTCTCCTTAAACATCAAGCTGGAGATAAGTTAAAATATAGTACCACTACAAAGGTATGAATTCCAATCACATGTTCCTCAATAAAGAGATGGATATTGACATTATTGTGTTTAATAAGCAAGACACTGGAAAATGAGATTAAGCACAAGTGTTAGATGAAGTAAGCATAAAATCCAGAACCACCAATGTTCTGTTTTTAAATAACTCTTTCCAATACATCATAGACTTTTGTATAGAAAATTATTAAATGGACAAATTACTTTTAATGTTTAGTTTGGTAGCCACAAGGTGACTAAATCTCCCAAGTCCTAAGGAAAATGCAATGCAATTGGAAGGATAAGGCAGTAACATAAACGACTTTAAATAATAATACCTAATAAGAGGTAACATTTATTGGGCCTTTACTAGTAATAAACCTTTTATATAGCATTTAAACCATAGTACTATACATATGCTCATTTTAGAGAAGAAGCTGAGGGGAAGAGTAATTAACTTACTTAAAGGTCACACAGATGTTAGAGTGAAGATTCCAACCCAAAAAGTCAGGTTCCAAAGCATACAAACCAGGAACCCGCACCTTGCATTATAAAGGGCAACAAAGTGGAGTGGCTGGCTGGCTGAGTCAGTAGTGTATGCAGCTCTTCATCTCTAGATTATGAGTTCAAGCTCCACATTGGGTGTAGAGATTACTTAAAAATAACATCTTTAGGGGCACCTGGGTGGCTTAGTCCATCAAGCATCCTACTTTGGCTCAGGTCATGATTTCACAGTTCCTGAGTTTGAGCCCCACGTTGGGCTCTCTTCTGTCAGCACGGAATTCACTTTGGATGCTCTGTCTCCTCTCTGCCCCTCTCCCACTTGTGCCTGCTCTGTCTCTCTCCCAAAAATTTCAGAGAAATTTCTTTCTCTCTGAAAAATAGACATAATAAAATAAAATAAAATCTTTAAAAAAAATGTAAAATGCAACAAGGTATTCAAAAATGTAGGATACTTTCCCATAGTGATTACAAGGGTGGAGCTGGAGTGGGGGCAACAGAGGAATGAAGGCTTTGGGAAAGGAGTTGAGAAAAATTGTTCTGTGTGTAAAAGCCATGCCCATGATAATAATAAAGGGATGGTTTTGGGGTTTTTTTTTTTTTTTTTGTAAGTGGCTGAGAATCACATTAGAGAACCAGGAAAATTCATAGAGTAACTGGAACCTGAGATGAACATCAAAGAGTGAACGAGTGGTTATGATGTGAACAGCCGGAAATAAGGGAAAGATCCAAAAAGAAGGCCTTGCATGAGAAGAGGCAGTCAGGAAAAAGCAAATAATACATGCAGTATAGTAGTGGGAGGTAAGCTGGGGAAGGAAAATAAGGACCACATGGTGGCTAGCTTTGAACACCTGGGCAAAACGCTTATCTTTAGTTCAAAAAGCAATGAAGAGTTCTTTTTTTTTTAAAGCAATAAAAAATTCTTGACAGTATTTTGAACAGGTGTTGGATACTGAAAAGCTAGCTGGCATAAAGGAATACAAATGACATAATTCTATACATAATAAGTCCAAAGTAAAACTAACCTTAAATTATAAAAATCAGAAAATGATTGCCTAGTGAGGAGGGAAACTGGAAAGGACACAAGCAAACTTTCTGAAGTGACAGAAGTGTTCTACATCTCACATGGGCAATGCTCACAGGAGTGTGTGAAATTGTCAAAACTCATGAAATTGAATAGTTAGTATTTTTCCTTGTACGGTAGTGAGATTTCAATTTTTTAAAGGCAAAAAAAAAAAATACGTAGAATAGACCTACGTATAAAATAAGGGAAACTAGGAAGATAAGTTAAGATGACTGTTACAGAAACCCAAGAGAATAATACTAGAAGTGAAGAGACTGGATGAAATGAGAAACAAGAAGAGGGCTGTTCATGTGTAAATGTGCATGTGTAAAAACATTCCTACAAATCAATATCAATGTAAATAAAGTATATGTGCATGAATTGTAATTTCACTCATCTTGTCCCCATAGAATGTAGACTGCCAGATGGCAGGGACCAAGCTTAAAAGTTTTTCCATTTAAAATAATTTTTTCTCACTATTTTCAATTTGTACACATTTGATGCTATCACATATTCTCAATTCTCTGTCTTATATCAAATATACACGTAGCATGTAGTGTTTCTGGCATGTAAACTTTTATAATAATTAAACTATCGGTTGCTTATTATGTGCCTTTAGGGGCTTGTCATCCTACCGACCTATTTCATTTGAGCATTCGCAGTAATCCCATGAGGTGATCTATCAATCCCATTTTAAGATGAATCTCATTTTAAGATGAATAAACTGAGACTGAGAAATAAGATGCACAAGGTAACAGTAAAACTGTTTTTGTCTGTCTTATCTCAAAGCCCAGGTTCTTAAGCATTGTGCTATATACTTATACGTAGGGCTATCTGGGAGCAACACAGAAAAAGTGTGAGAAAGTCAGTACAGATGAACTCATAACCCATTAAGTATATTCATTCCCACAGCTTTCCACATATTAATGAACTGAAGGTTATTACAGGACTGCCATTTTATAAGTCATCTAAAATGGGGGGGGGGAGGACCTGATGTTAGCCACTTCAGACATCAGATAAATGTTTATAGATTCATCTTTGTAACACACACACATATATAAATACATGCTATTTCAAGTCAGTTCAATGTCTATCAAATCTGGCCATATGAAGTTTAAAGACTTTGGAAATTATCACAACTAATGTTAAATAATTAGAAAAGGTTCTTAAAGTCAATTCCAGTTCAATTTAATTTTTAAAGGTAACAAATGCCAACCTGAATTTGTTTTCGGAAAAAGCTAGTTTTAAATCTCTTGAATTCATAAGGATCCATAGATTTATCAGATTCTTAAAAAGGCTGATAACAGGACTATAGGACCAGTTTCACAAGAAGGGGATCCTGTTTCCAAATATAAAAATTCATAAGTTCATATCCTTCTAATTAATGTGAATATTTAGGCAAACACTGAAGTTACTTCTAAAATATAATAAAATGTTTACCTAAGATATAAAAAAACAAGAGGTAGAAAAATATAGTTTATCATGTTGTGAGAGCAAATGTTTCAAGGGCCATAAAAGCAGTCTACATGAACATAATTTTAAGTGTTCTAGGTATAAACCATTCTTACCTCCTTGTTAAAACATATCCCCAAAAGACTTCATGGCAACATTTGTTTAGTGAAGTCTCATTTTTCAGGTTATTTAAGATGTGTTAAGAAGTTCAAACTTCTGAAAGTCCTCCAAATTCAAATTAATAACATTTTACTAATATCAACATTTTTACTGTTTTAAAAAATTTGCATCCAAGTTAGTTAGCATATAGTGCAATAATGATTTCAGGAGTAGATTCCAGTGATTCATCCCCTATGTATGACACCCAGTACTCATCCCAACAGGTGTCTTCCTTAATGCTCCTTGCCCATTTAGCCCATCCCCCATCCACAACGCCTCCAGCAACTCTCACTATTCTCTATATTTAAGAGTCTCTTATGTTTTGACCCCTCCCTGTTTTTATATTATTTTTGCTTTCCTTCCGTTATGCTCATCTGTTTTGTACCTTAAATTCCACGTACGAGTAAAGTCATACAATATTTGTCCTTCTGTGACTAATTTTGCTTGCCATAATACCCTCTATTTCCATGCATGTTGTTGCAAATGGCAAGATTTAATTCGTTTTGATTGCCGAGTAATACTCCATTGTATATATATACCACATCTTTTTATTTTTTAATTTTTTAAATTTTTTTCTGAGAGAGAGAGACAGCTGAGCAGGGTAGGGTCAGAGAGGGAGGGAGACACAGAATCTGAAGCAGGCTCCAGGCTCTGAGCTGGCAGTCAGCACAGAGCCAGACATGGGGCTCGAACCCACGAACTGTGAGATCATGACCTGAGCCAAAGTCAGACGCTTAACCGACTGAGCCACCCAGGCGCCCCTACCACATCTTCTTTAACCATTCATCTGTCAATGGACATTTGGGCTCTTTCCATAGTTTGACTATTGTTGATAGTGTTGCTATAAACACTGGGGTGCATGTGCCCCTTTCAAACAGCACACCTGTATCCCTTGGATAAATACCTAGCAGTGCAACTTCTGGATCATAGGGTAGTTCTATTTTAAATTTTTTGAGGAATCTCCACACTGTTTCCAGAGTGCAAAACACCAGTTTGCATTCCCACCAGCAGTGCAAAACTGCCAACATTTTACTCTACTTTCCCGAGGAACTTATATTCAGTGGGTGAGATAAATTACTCTACCCCAGATAAGCATTCTTTTATCAATGAAAAAAACCCTATTCTTTTAATTTCATAACTCATCTTAGCATTGCTGAGAGAAATTAAATGAAAGGACACATATACCATGTTTATAAATTGGAAAACCCAATATTGTTAAAATGTCAATTCTTCCCAAATTGTTTATATATTAAAACCACTTTCAATCAAAATCCAAGCAGGAATTATTTTTCTTTTTAGAAATTGGCAAGCAAATTTTAAAATTTCTATCGATATGAAAGGATCAAATATAACCAAAGTAATTTTAATAAAGAACAGATCTAGAGGGCTAACACTACCTGATTTCAAAAGCCATCATAAAGCTATTACAATCAAGACTAGGTATTGGCCTGGGAATAAACACACAGATCTCTGGAATAAAATAGAGAGATGAGAAATATAGATGGGGTGAACTAATTTTTGATAGAGTTGCCAATTCAATGAGGAAAGGATTTTCTTTTCAAGAAATGGTGCTAGAACAACTGAATTTTTGTAAAAAACAATAAATGTCCACCTTTAGTTCACACTATATATAAAACCTTACTCAATAATTATTATAATTATTATAATTATAATACACATAGAAGCAAAACATATGAAATATTTGGGAGAAAATATATGGAAAAATCTTTACAACCTTAGGGTAGGAAAAAATTTCTTACACCTAACTCAAGAAATTTAAAACCTGGACTTTATCAAAATTAAAAACCTAACATCATTAACAAACCTAAAAATTACAAACTATAAGGAAATATTATTATATTTCTAACAAAAGACTTGTATCAAAATATATAAAGAACGCTCAGAACTCAGTATGGCAAACATGCAATTTTTAAAATGGGCAAAGTATTTGAACAGACCCTTCATCAATGAAGATATACTAATGGCCAACAAGCACATGAAAAGATGTTCAATATCTTTAATAATGAAGAACATGCAAATTAAAATTGTATCACAAAATGGTTTTACTACACACCCACTAAATTAGCTAAAATTTAAAAAAGACTGACAATACCGAGTGTTGACAAGGATATAAAGCAACTAAACCCCCATACATTGCTGCTGGGAACATAAAAAATATAATAACTTTGGAAAACATTTTGGAAGTTTCTCAACACTTGCATTTCTAGGTCTTTACTCAAGAGAAATGAAAACATATGTCCACTCAGAGAATTATACAATTATAGCAGCTTTATTCAATAAGAAACCAAAACAGGTAACAACTCAGAATTGGTAGGCATATGACTGAGCCAATTATGTTATTTTTTTTAATGTTTTTTTTTTTATTTATTTCTAGGAGAGAGAGAGACAGCGTGAGCAGGGGAGGGTCAGAGAGAGAGGGAGACACAGACTCCGACACAGGCTCCAGGCTCTGAGCTGGCAGTCAGCACAGAGCCCGACGCGGGGCTCGAACCCACGAACCGCGAGATCATGACCTAAGCGAAAGTCGGACGCTTAACCGACTATGCCACCCAGGCGCCCCTGTTATTTCTTTTTTTAATGTTTACTTATTTTGAGAGAGAGAGAGTACAAGCAGGTGAGGGGCAGGGCTTGAACCCACGAACCATGAGATCATGACCTGAGCTGAAACCAAGAGTCGGACACTTAACCAACTGAGCCATCCAGGCACCCCTCGCAATTATGTTATTTGCACTACTAAGTAATAAAAAGAAATAAACTACCAACCAGCACAAACACAGCTGAAAACATTATGCTGAATGAAAGAAGTTGTACACAAAACTAATATATATTGTATGTTCCATTTATATGAAATTCTAGAGATTTTGAAATTGACTGCAAAGTGGCACACGGGAACTTTTTAGGGTGAGAGAAATGTTCTCTATCTTAATTGTAATGATAAGGATGGTTACATACATGTATTTGCCAAAACTCATCCAACTGGTAATGTTAAATGGACATATTTTATCAAATGTAAATTGCTCCTCAATAAAATTATTTAAAGAAAAAACTATTTTCCTTTGTCATACTCAGAATACCATGCAATGCCAACTCCAATGAGAAACAACTTTTTTTTCTTTGATTCATGGGCACTGGTATCAAAAATCATCTCATCTACACTGTTTTAACTGAATGAGAAACATAATTTTAGTATTTATTATCCTCTTTGTTCTCCCCCTCACTTCCTCACCTCTCATATCCAGTTGAACTTTAAATTTCTTGAAATCTTTTTGCTCTCTTATTTCTTATCACATACTACTCCTCTGCATTCAATGCATTTTGTAAAACTGAATCAAATGGTCTCTATACTCTGTATTACTTTCATTACCTAGTGTTATTCTGATCACAGACTAAAATTTAAGCTTTCACATGTCATAGAATTTTGTCTGTTTTATTTTTTCTCTCACTCGTTTTTAACACAATCTTTTTTTCAGTCAAAATATTATTCAAGAGCCATGTAAAACAGACTAAATTTATAAGCTCAAATTTGTAACAGTTAATAATAAAATTAATAAGAACAGAAGTTCATCTATCAGTAGTACCCAACATGTCAAAAGTAGTTATTTTTAATATGTGAATATATCTGTTTTTTAGTTTTTTTCAGTTATTGAAAAGGAAATTCAGATCAAATATTAAGAGCAGGAGTCATCAAACTAAGGCCCAAGGGCCAAAGCCTGCCCACCACCTGGTTTTGTATAGCCCCTGATCTAACAATGTTTGGTTTGGTTTTGATTTTTTACATTTTTAAATGGTTAGGGGTGGGGGGAGAAAAAGAAGAGCATTTTTTGATATGTGAAAATTATATGAAGTTCAAATTTCTGTGTTCACAAATAAAGTTTTACTGGAACACTGCCACACTCATCTGTCTATGGCTACTTATTTGTTACAATGGCTGAGATGAGTAGTTGCAAAAAGGGCTGTATGGTCCACAAGTCTAAAATATTCATTCTGGCCCATTACAGAAAAAAACTAGCACACTCCTGCCTTAGGGAACTCAGAAGGACCTGTGGAAAACCAACTTCATGGGGTAGAGTTTAGAAACTACTTGTAGCAAATTATATTTTCCAAAGATGGCCACTACAATATTTTTCCATCCTACTTGCTCTTCTGCAATGTGACTTCACCACTCTCTCATCAAGAGAAGGAGTCTAATTTCCTTTCCTTTGAATCTGGACTTGTCCAGGTGACTTGCTTGGCCAATATAATATGGTGGAAGGGGCTCCTGAGACGTCCAAGACTAAATCATAAGAAACCTTGACGCTTCCTCCTAGGATTCTTGGAATGCTCTGTCATAGGATGCTTCCTCTGAGAACCTAGCATCATGCTGTGAGAAACCTGAATCTCATTGAGAAGCCAATATAGGCATACACGCCTACATCCCCAACTGAGCCCCAAGTCAACAGCCAGCTTCAACTGATATCCATGTGGGAGAGCTATCCTGGACCTCCAGCTCAGGTAAGACTGCATGACTGCTGCCCTAACAGACATCTGACTGCAACTGCATTGGAGCCCCTGTGAGAGAGCCACCCCTGGGTGCAGTCAACCCATAGAACTGTGAAAACCATAATAAATACTTCATATCAAGCCACTATGTTTTGGGGGCACTTTGTTATAAGGCAACAGATAACTGAAATATCATTATACTAAAACAAATCAGGAAAGTTTCAGATGAGAAATTCCAGACTCCATGCATATCACCAACCCTACCAAAGCCTCCTGCTAACCCTAGGTGTTCTAGAAGTAGTTAAGGATGAAGGAAGTAAGTGGTAAATAATACTCTAATGGAGTCACTGTGATTTCCTAATCTATATGCACTCCAATTAGGTTCAGTATTCCCCAAAATATGCCAGTCAGTCTGAATCTTAATAGTCTGAAACTCCCACAAAGAAATGAAAAACAATTTTTCCAATTCCTAAAATTGTACCAGGATCAGTAGAGAGACAACTCTTAGTTTTCATGCTATAAATAAACTGGTAATTATAATACTTCATTATTTTTTACCTAATAATCTAAAAAAAAGATAAGTGAAATTAGATGAAATGTAGTCAATTATCAATATATAGCTAAGTATCAGTATACAACAGTTTAGCTATAAAAAATATGGACTTAATAATAAAAATCCATGTTAGTCTAATTGTGTCACCTGCTCCTGCTCCAAAGGGTGACAAGAGTCATTTACTCATATGTTTCTGATATGTGTCACTTATGTATAATATACTTCTTAGCCTAGAAAATTTAATTAAACTCAGTATTAACATCTTATAAAACCCACACAGCACATTTTCAATATATTACCTTAGCCATAGCAGATTCAAATTTTAAAGAATGAGTGCCTAGTATATGTTAGGTACCCTGCCACTCTCTGGGGATATGTCTTTAATTGGTGTAAATTTCATTCAAAAGAGATCAGTGGTGACTCTGAATCATTAGCCCTTTGACATTTCTGAGAATCATAATGTGTTCCAGAATGGTGTGTTTACTTTATACCTAAAGGGATGTTACCAGAACTCTTCGGATTCCTAATTTTTTTTAATTCAGTAATTATTTGCAAGATTGTATATTTAACTTTGTGTGACTATGATTCACATTAATATAGAAAACAGTTGCACAGATAAAGTGTCTTAAGAGGAAAATATTCCAAACTTTAGTGGCTTAAGCCAATCCTACAGGAGTGCTTGACCAGTTATTGATGCCTACCACAGGGGGTGACTAGTAGTGAGAAATACCTGGGCATTTGCCAACTCTGACCTGTTTTATGCAGTCTCCTCTCTTCAGATCTCCCACTAAGTCCCTTTAAAGACTCCCATGATAGGGGCGACTGGGTGGCTCAATCAGTTAAAGTTCGGACTCTTGGGTTTGGCTCAGGCCATGATCTCATATTTTGTGGGATGGAGCCCCATGTTGTCAGGGCAAAGTCTGCATGGATTCTCTCTCTCCATCTCTCTCTGCCCCTCCCCTGCTTGTGCTTGTTCCTCCTCTCTCAAAATAAATAAATAAACTTAAAAAAAAAAAAAAAAAAGACTCCCATGATAGAACTTCTACCCAGTCTTAGAAACTGACGCTTCCCTTTCTTTAGCCATTCTTTCCCACCTCCCACTGCTGGAGTCTACTCTCCAAAGATAACCCTTGACAAGCCCCACCCTGGTATAAATGTCCTGGCCCAGAAAAGGATATACCCCTAAGACCAAGATCCCCTAACATCAAGAATTCATCGGATGAGCCATATTTTGAGCCAGAAGATCTTAGATGACAGGTAACCAAACCTTGGTAGAACACAATAGAACCAAGATTTGAACCCAGACAATCGAGCACCATAGTATCTATACTTAATCACTGAATCTGGCACATGGTTGCTGCCATTTCTACAACATGTGTTAAACTGTATCTCGTCTTTTAGTTCACAATTATGTGAATTCATTATTCATAAAAGCAAAATCTCTATACAGAAAATATTACAATTTAATCTTCTAGCACAGCAATTATGACTATATCACAGGACCTTTAAATCAAACTTCGTGCATTTCCTAATTAACTCATTAATAAACATGTTAATAAGTGCTTTATATTTCTTAGAGAAAAAATGGTGGGATAGCAATACTCTGAAAAACAATTTTTAAAATGACAATTCATATTCTTGTTTCCATGTAGTCTTATAATGAAAATTTAATAGTATTTGAACATAATTTAATGCAATGACTATTATTAATGTTAAAAATTCACACTAGCAGTGGCTTTTCCAACTCAGAATCCATAACAACAATGAATCCTATTCACATCCTGTGTAAATCCATGGGGATTCTATGGGGAAAGTTTCCATATATGGTCATTTTTCCCCATAGACTCCCCATGGTTTATACAGGATATGAATCTCGTCTATTGTGACAATGAAAACAACAGATCACTGAAAACTCATGTGTAATTTCTGCTGAACAAACTATAGACTAACAATTAGGGAAACCAATATTCAAGTAAAAATGAGTAATCTGAGAATTTAAAAATAACCACTGAGTATTTTTATTCCATTTCTGTATTAGCAGAATAAGTACATAAATATCCAGAAGAAAAAAAATTTCAATCCTAGGTTTAAAATATTTTCTTGATACTAATAACTAAAATGTCTTGATACTAAGACAGTGTCTTGATACTAAAAATTAAAATTAAAATATAATTAAAGTTAAAAATTAACGGGCAAGAAACCCAAAAGAAAATGTCACATCAGAGCTTATATTGTCACAAGGAAAGAAAAAATAATATAGTAAAACAAGTCAAATGTTACATGAACTTTATTTAGCTTCCCAGGCTCCTGTAAGACCATGCTTCAACATAAATCCCTGTTATCTATAATTATTTTCTCATATTTGTGACATTAGCATCTATGGCATTCTACTTATCTGAAGTTATGTAGAATAATATTTTTCTTTTACACTTACTGCTTGAGTGCTGACTTAGAGGTAAGTTTTTGTGTGTATACTAAGTATTTGTACTTCTGCTTTAAATAAGATGAAAGCATCTAAAATCCAATACAGCTAAACACTAACAGCCAGATTAAAGCTATAGGAAAGGGAAATGGTTATGTACCTAAATTATCTTGTTCCATATAACAAAAACTAAAAAGGTAAAAACAAATTATAGTACTAGAAAGCCAAACATACTAACAGCAAAAACGGCAGTCTCTGACACAATTATTTAATAAGAACTAGGACTTATACTGAAAAATGGTCCAGTTGTGAATAGCCATTTTTGAATGAACATGGTAGCTATTAACATCTCAACTGATTCACAGAAATTACACCAAAACAATAGACTCAAGTTTAATCTCATGTATGACTGGTTGTCAAGAATGGCCCTGAAATGCATGTAAAAAAAAAAGAACAAAGGACTGTGACTCATTTGTTTCTCTGTCAAAGAGGTGGCTGTTTAATTGTATAGCTTCTTGGTGACCTAATATTGCTAGAGTATATTCATTTGACTATCTCTCACACAATGGCTCAAAATTTGAGATAATTACATTATTCTTAGAAACACGGTACCACACTCACTACTAAAACTGAGACGCTGTCAGATTCAACTTAATGCATTTATCAGTAATGAAAACAAAAGGCAACAACTGAACTTTGGGTGTCCATCAAAGACAAATCACATGGGACATCCTTTCCAGCATCTAGCTACCTACCCAAGGTGATGTGGGCAACCAGAGAATGACAGGACCAACCATACCAGAGCTAAAGAGAACTGACATCCTGACACACACATTGACCATTTCCCTATCACCACTAAGCTAATGAAATCCTACCACTTTACTGGGATGTTAGTGATTTCTTTTTCCCTTTCACAGACGTACTAGATGTTCTTTTCAATTTATTATGGCTATAACAAAATTTGGGGAGGAGGGATTAAATGCTACCATTTGCCCAGAGGCATGCTGTTTCTCAAAAGGAAAGATATTGCTCTCTTCACTGGATTAATGAGGCAGGTTCTTCGGAAGACATATTAATGTGTTAAACCATGGCACAATTCCCACCACAGCACACCTTAAATGGTACCCTTGAGGACTAAAAAGATAACCATAGGAGGCTAGACAGGAGGAGGACTGAGCCAGATAAATGCTAATTGAATAAGTGTTCATTGTAATGTAAGTATTTACACTTTGGAGAATAGCTGGCTTTATCAAGAAGAACATAACCAAATGACAGCAGTATAAAACAAGTTTTCTTTATTCCACAAAGAGAAAAGATGAAATTTTTCCTTCCCTTTATAAAATTTTCCTTTCTCTTTCTAAGAGAAAAGTAAAATTGTCAAACTTTTGTGGAATTTAATTTATTGATCTTAAAATGTCATTAAATCAAGTTTAGTACCAAAAATAAGCATTTTTAAGGACTACTCTCCTCAACAAAACTTTACAGAGAGTACTTTTTTCTTAAACCTAAATTATTCTGACCACAGAAACTAAAACTGCATTTCCTCAAAGCAGATAGAGCAGACATACTACTCCCATTTTTAGACATGGGAAATTACAGTAAAGGAAAAGCTCAGTGAAATACTTCAAGATGGCAACAGAGCTACATAAACTACACTTCCTGCTTTGTTAAGGATTAATCCACATATAACATAAAACATTTCCATTTTTTCCAGTGGGCCCAAAATAGATTGTGGCCAAACTACAAAACTATGGAGATACAGATCCACTAAGTCTGAAAAACTGAGACTGGCATTGCCAAGGATATTCACTAGGATGCTATCAGAAGATATTCACTAAAACAATGGATGACAGAGTATTTATTAATTCAAATGCCATGGTTATTTAACCTAAGTCTTTATATTTGAAGAACAAGGGTCTACTCTTCCAGGTAAATTTTTTTTTTTTGTAATTTTTAAGGATTTTGTATGTATATATTGGAGATGAGGGGTCTTTTTGGTATTTATAAATCAAACAATACTAGTTTAGTGAGACAGAACATGTTATAACATGATACCAACTACTAGAAATTTCTGACTACAAAGGTCTGAAACATAAAATCAATTTACTCTAGTACTTGAAAATGAGGACGTTGACATTATCTTCTCTTATAGGCAAAGAGCAAGGGAGAGAGAAAATTTAGAAGAGCCATTTACACGTGACTCTACAAGTAACAGAAGTCATAACAGTGATTTCCTTTTGACTGGGAAAGGTCATCACAGGGAACTTTCTTAAGTAATAGAAATATTCTGTATCATAATCTGGGGCGTGGTTCCCTGGGTGTAAACATAGGCAAAAATTCACAGAGCTTTGACTTACAAAGATGATAGACACTTTGACTTACACCTTTTATCCTTTGTAAACCACCCTTCGATTTAAAAAGTAAAAGCATCCAATAGAAGCAAAGTACTACAACCAGAAATCAAAAGTAAGTATAATAAAATCATATGTTCGAAAATAATGGCCTTTCCAGGATCTAGCACAGCACTATACACAGGGTAAATAAACAAGTATTTATTATAAAATTCTGCTAAGAATGTCTTAGTTGGTCTTGAAGATCCCTTCTGAACTAATGAGAACTTCAAATGTGACTTATTTTTCTGAATATTCTAAATATAGACAGTTTCGGCCTATAAGGCTTTCAGAAGGCAAAAATTAAAGGCCTAGAAAGCTATATCTAAAAACATTAGTTGTCTGAACTCTGAGTATAGATTTAAGGCATCTCCGTATCAAAAGAAGGCAGTCCATTCTCAACACTTAATGACCACTGACAGTACAAACCTATCTATGGTCTTGCAGTGATAAACAGGAAGCAAAACTTAATACACAATTAGGTTTAAAAAATGCAAATATCTGCATGATGGCGTTCTGTCTTCTGAATGGTATTCTGTCTGTTCAGTAATCTGGTAGCTTCAGAAACCAAAAGCACCCAGAAGTTTTCAGACATATCACATAGCACATGGGTGATATTATTAAAAGATCAGGTTTGATAACCAGGCAAGGCTGTGTCTGCTAAGTAAACCTGGACAGACAATGTTAGAGTCTCTAGTCCAAGAGCCCAAAGACTTACCCACACTGAGCTTCAACTTCTGTTTTCACCTAAAAAAAGTAATGAGACTAATTCTCCTTTAGTAAATATCTCTGTCCATACCTAGGTTCCTACATAAACAAAATTCCATGACTAAAATGAAACTGTAGAAGGTCTTTTCCACTTAATAATCTGTTCCTACTTGTTGGGTGACGATAATTCTAATTGTGCCATTAAGTGAAAATTTAAAAACTATTTTTTAATTTTTAGAAAATAATACTGTCATATGCTGAATGGAACATAATATCTCATTGTTATTCTATCTTGACCGTGATTAGTCAATGTGGTTAATTTCAGAAATGAGAATCTTCCATGTGAAATAACAAAAATAATCCCTTAAAAAGCCAATCAAGGAACTAAAAAACTGAGGATTATAAGCTCTCCTGAAATACAATGATTCTAGAATAATCATCAGCTGCACACAAACAGATGGAGTGATCACCTGAGATCAGAAAAAAAAAAGGTTGGATTATAAATTCTTAACAAATGTATTTCCTAAATTCCTGGCCTCACCCCCTTCTCCCCACAAAGATAATGTCTTGCCAATTTTTTATGTTCTAGGCCAGCAGGTTGAGTCTCTTCAGAAATACTTAACTGTCACCTTTGCTTATGGATAATGACAAAATATTCTGCAGAGCCTGAACAACTGCATAGACAAGTTATACTATTCTATATTCAACATTAAATAATCCTCAAATTAGTTAGGCCGGTCTTCATTTTTTAAATACCAATTATAGCTGTCTACAAGTGTTGTCCAGCCCAGCCCATTGTGCAGGGCCTGCTCTGCACCACAGCAATTTCATTGTAGAAGTTTTAAGACAGATATGATGCTGCTAGACTGTGACGCTACCAAGCATATCAACATTGAAACCATTGTGTAAAAAAAATCTTTACAATAAAGCTTATTTCTTATCCTTTAAATCTGCATAAAATATCTACTCCTATGCTTTTGTAAAAATATGGAGGAAGAGGATATAATGACACCTTTTTGTCCTTTTAGATAAAAACTGTAAACCTTTTTCCCCTTTGTAATAAACACTATCATTTCAGATCCTCCCAGTTTCTACTTTAGGGTTTAAGGACTATTATAGAACCCACAACAATAGATCAGTGACAGACTTGATCCCATCAATTAACACGTTCTGGGGAGACTGCCTGGATTCCTGTCTTCCTTCCTCCCTCTTGAAGGCCTGATTTTGACCACACTGACATCCCTCGCCTTAAGGATGAATAACCCAGTTAAGAAGGAGTCCCTTCCCTGAGACCCATTCCTTTGTAATTAGAGCCAAAATACAAAGTCTATTAATGACCTAAGGCAATGTGATATGAAGTCCAAGCCAACGAAACCATGACAGCAAACAGATTTCTGAATAGCAAAGAAGTGGGATCCATTTACTTACATGAAGATTCAGTGCCAAACATGGCTGGCTCCAGAGGCTGCTTTAAAAAAATTAGAAGGGAAAAAAAAGGAAGGAAATAAAATCGAGGAGGGTGTACGCGGGAGAGTGAAAAGATGAGCCGCTACACAGCAGGGGTCATGAAGACACACAATGCAGTCCAAGCTGTGTCCAGCTGCCAGATTTTCCTCTTACAAGCTTCAGTGTTCTCCCGTGTGATTGAAAAACAAGATCTCCTACAGCACAAAACCCCAAAGAGCTGCTTGTGAAAATCCAATAGGGAAAGGCAAGCCAACGTGGCTCTTCTGGGATGCAGTGAGGCAGGACTAGGTAGCAGCAGGGGCAGGATTGGGAGCAGCAGCAACAGCGGCTACTGCAATCCCCAGCCCTGGCGTAGCAGTAAGACAATAGCAGGGCTTATGCATACACCGATGACGTCAGAGGCACTGCACAGACCGACTGCGCTGCTTGAGCCAGAGGCTCCAGGGGCTTCAGGGGAGCAGGCGATTCAAAGGGGAATTCCTTTGTCACGACATGCACAAGACCGAGAACCACATATATGTTCACCTTCCTGGCAAGATCTTCATCCTGTAATACCAGGCACTAAAAAGGACCTCAAAGAAATTTAAATATTGGCTTTAAAGCAACTAACCACAAAGATACCATGCAGATCAGGGTTCTTGGTTTTATGCAGCAATTGAACTTTTCAAGGGAATTAAGAATATCAGAAACGAGAAAAATAAACTACCTTTTAAAATAACCACAGAACTCATTGTTTTTTCTCTACGCTTATGGGAGACTGACAGATCAAAAGTTGTACACTCAACCACAATTATGTGAAAATATGTATACTATTGCATACACATTCTGGGCATATAGATATATCCACAAATATTCCCAATTATTATGAGTAAAATAACAGTGCAGGTGCTTAAAACACTGCTTGAAACACAGTAAGCTCTCAAATGTTAGCAATTACATTATTAGTTATGTTGAAACTGTTATTCAAATGTGAAAAACACAGCTCTAGAAATACATTATCTACATACATTTCTCTTATCCCATTCCTTTGGCCTTATTTTTCTTTATTTTGCCTTATGAGAATTCCTGTCCTTTTCTAGAGTAACTCAGTCACTTTAAGGCTGTGTGCACACACCTGTGTACACCTGTGTGTCAGTGGGCACATATGACCAACAAACACATTTCTTTTTTAATCTATTCCTGCAAAGAAATAATTGAAGATATTCTTATTTATTTTTTGACTCATTTGATAAATAAAACTCTTCCTGCATTAAAAAAAAAAACTCTTCCTGCATTACCTTTACTCTTAGAAATCTTTTTTTTTAACTAGAAGTCTATATACTATCCAACAGAGGCAAAGAAAGAAATTTTGTTTTAATGTTTTAAAGACACTGAAATGCACAAAAAGAGTGTGTGTGTGTGTGTGTGTGTGTGTGTGTGTGTAGTCTCATAATCCCACACTTTTAAAACCATATAAAATAGGAAATTCAAGAGCTCAAGTTTCCTCTCCATCCACTCATCCAAGGTATATATCCAATATTCTCTTAAGATTTACAAAGACATGTCTTTATATAATATAGTTTTTAAAAATTAAATTCTGATATGAATGTGGAACTGTAAATTACTACCTAAAAACATCATTAATAGCTTTTCTGGTCAGTGTATGTGGATCCATCTCATCCTTTTAATGGTTGCCTAATATTCCATTGTGTAATTATAGAATAATTTATTCAAGGTAATTTGACCTTTGCTTACTGAAATGCTAAACCAGTGTAATGACATAAGATAATGAACAAATATTTTGTTGTAGGAAAGAATAACAACGAATATTGACTGAATATTCACTATATGCCAGGTACTATTCTGAGAAACTTACGTGAATTAATTTATTGAATCTTTGTAACAATCCTACAAGGTGGATACTATTAATTTCCAAATTTGATAGATGGTGAAATAATTTTCCAAGGTCACACAGGCTTCAAACAATAAGCTGGGATTCAAATCCAGGTAGTCTGGTTCCAAAGCATTTGCTCTTAACTACTTTTCCATAATGCTTCTTGAGAATTAATAAATACTTAAAATTATAAATACTCAACTAAAACAAAAGGAAAATAGATATCAACTGAAAGCGTAGAGAAAAATATTCTCAAAAGAGAAAGGTCACCAGAGAAAGCTAAAAATGACAGAAAGGACTATGCTAAAAATTACCAGCCATGGGGCGCTGGGTGGCTTAGTCGGTTGGGCATCCGACTTTCGCTTAGGTCATGATCTCACGGTTCGTGGGTTCGAGCCCCGCATCAGGCTCTGTGCTGACTGCCAGCTCAGAGCCTGGAGCCTGTTTCAGAGTCTGTGACTCCCTCTCTCTCTGACCCTCCCCTGCTCACACTGTCTCTCTCTCTCTCAGAAATAAATAAAACAACAAAAAAAATTTTTTTTTAAATTACCAGCCATGTTAACAACCAGTGGAGAATATCAATAATGGCACTGAAATATAACTGTAGGGCAGTACAAAAGGCAATACCCTTCAAAAGGGTTGAAACCAAAATATTGTCTTACGTAAGACCTATTTTAAATTGCATACCAGATGTTGTACATGAACAGTCACACAAACAGTAGCTACATGTGGCCAAAAGAAAGACAAGTGGAAAAGTAGAATGAGAAAATGATCCTGGGTAAGAGATATTTTCCACCAGAGGCCACGCTCTATAGGCAATACTGCTTTGCCAAGTCATTGATGTAGCTCCTTTTCTCAGCTCATACGTGAGGGTGTATATATGCATATGTAAATGCACTTTTCTGAGTGCTGACTTCTGAGAGTAAGTTAAAGGCTGCAATATTTTTCAAGAAGTCAACTTTTTAAATAACTATACCAGAGTCACTATGTTAAAAACATTAGGTATCTCAATTGCCAGCAAAACTGTACACAAATGACCTCTGACTCTTATTAAGGTTTCTATAACCTCTGGAGGCCTGAGGTATTTCTAAATACTTTAGTATGTTGGAATCCATATCACTGAAGGCCTATCTTTGACAAAACAGATTCCAAAAATTTAGTTTACTATTTTTCTCTCCTCTAGGCCTCTGGCATAAGCTCAGAGAATGAAGACATATTTTAATGGGTTGCCTAAAGAAAATATAATGAAATAAAACTGATCTGAGGTCTTCCACACCCCTCAGGAAAATCACATAATATATTCCAAGACCAAAATGCTCTTTGAATTATACATTCTAATTATGCCTATTTGCCTGCAACTTTGCCCTTTCGTTAGCAAAGAGAATACTGTTAATTTCAGTATAAAATTAGCAGTGAAAGGAAAGATCAATATTCAACATAATTTAGTGGCCAAAATAATCATTGTTAAATCAGAACACTGTTGATAAAAAAAGATAGTAGTGAAAATCTTAAACTAAGTCAATAGTTACTTTTAGAGGAAACTCCGTTCATAAATCACTCAACAACTATTTCCAGGGAGCTTACTGTTCTGCACTCTAGGGGTACCAGCCAAGCACCAACTCACTCCTCTATGGGGACTACAGGCCAGTGGGTGAAACAAACAAATATGTAGTATGTCAGGTGGTGGCATTTGTTATAAAGAAAGGTAAGAGGAACTCAAGGCTGAGGAATGACTGAATGTGAGGGTTATTTCAGATAAAACTGTAAAGTAATACCACTCTTAAAAGATGACATTTCAACAGAGACCTGAAAAACAGAAAGGAAACCATATGGATAACATGGAAACCCCGTGGGAGAAAGAGTATTCCAAGAAAAAAAAAAATAGATAAATCTATTCTTGAATCATCAAGAGCCATTTTCTTGATTTCTTGATTTCTATTGGATGACAACCCCTTCAGTGCCATGATGATGTCACTAAGTACAATATGGTTATGCTCATGAACTGTGCTAACAGTAAAATAGTCTCTTTTTCAAATCCAAAAGAATTCACTCTCCCCTGAACTGAAAACATATGTGTTCTTCTCTTCACAATTTACTAGACTAAATATACCTATATTTGCAAATATGTAAATGTTTATAAAAATCACCATAGGAGGGGCGCCTGGGTGGCTTAGTCGGTTAAGCGTCCGACTTTCTCTTAGGTCATGATCTCGCGGTTCGTGGGTTCGAGCCCCGCGTCGGGCTCTGTGCTGACTGCCAGCTCAGAGCCTGGAGCCTGTTTCAGTCTGTGACTCCCTCTCTCTCTGACCCTCCCCTGCTCACGCTGTCTCTCTCTCTCACTCTCTCTCTCTCATAGAAATAAAAAAAAAAAAAAAAAATCACCAGAGGAGACAACATCCAAAATAGCTTCCTACCACATCAACTAATTTAATTAGTTTATCTGTTAATGTGGTAAGAACTTAAACCACACATTCCCTCTAGAGTACATACATAAACTAACTTTGAAGGTGTCATATCTGGAATTTCTCTGGAACCATCTCCTTTGCTCACACTAAAACTTTCTTAGTATTACTCTTTTCTTAACTTTTGTAAAATGTTTGTTTATTTATTTTGAGAGAGAGAACATGCACGTGAGCGTGGGGGATGGGCTGAAAGAGAGGGGGAGAGGGAGAGAGAATCCCGAGCAGGTTCTGTGCTGTCAGTGCAGAGCCCAGTGCAGGTCTCGATCTCAGGAATCATGAGATCATGACCTGAGCCAAAATTAAAAGTCAAGTACCGAACCAACTGCACCACCCAGGTGACTCTCTTAGTACTCCTCTTAATGTCTATTCAGCATGTTAAAGTTGTGTCTTTTGGAATACCATCTATACGTTTATAAAGTATTACCTAAAAACAGAAATGTTTTAGTGTCAATATATAAACTATAGAGAAATGAAAGAATCAATGGTTTTGCTCTTTGGAAAAAAGGTACAAACTAATTGAAAACATACTCATTGTAAAACTCCCTGGTAAGATTTTAGAAATTTCACTTATTTGCATATGGCTATAAAATGTGTTTCTTCCTGCTTCTACACAGTATCACACATACAGGGAGCCTTCTGAAAGTTAAGTCTATTTTATTTCAGGGCCATGGAACAAAAATTCTGGCACAGTAATCTTACGAGAAAAAAAAATTTTTTTTTAAATACACATACACACACACACCACCACCACCACCACCACACATACACACAAGCTATTATAGTGGCTTTACAGAAACTCTAAAATAGAAAAATATGGATTTATAGAAAAAAAACAGACTTGGGGCAAATAATTACTTTAAAATTTTTTACCTTCAAAAAATATTTACCACAGAACTCCTTTACATAGTGAGCTCCTAAAAGTTACATTTTAAATTATTAATTTCACAAAAAATTCACAATTTGACACCATATTGTCAAAGATCCACACATATATTAAAAGAGATCATTAATAGAGGATGTAAGAAGAGTGTAATTTAAACACACACTGATATTGTCATTATACTGGGTATGGAAGGTGGGTCTCCACGTTGGTAGAAAATCTTCCAAAAGCCTTTGTTCTTTAGTTTAAAAGGAAATCTGTCAGAAAACAATGTCACCATTACCCAAAAGTTCAAATGTAAGGTAATATAATTTTGAATTAAGGTAATTAATTTTGAATTTGCTCACAAATTTTGGCACAGACTCATGTCCATTCCTCCTAATCATTACCTCGCCTCCTCACCCCACCTTCACCCCCTCCAAGCTAAGGGAATCCTCCACTTATTCACCATGCAACCAGCACCCATGATTAGTGTAACCTTAACTTTATTTGCAATCCTATACCAATTTACCATTCAGAAACTAGACTTTGGGAACAAGGTTATGCAGCTTAAAAAAGGAAGAGTCTAGTTATCCATCCAAAAATTCTGGAAGCATTACTCATAAAATTTGGGATAAAAACTGAAATTCTCCAATTCACTTAATTACGTCAACTCTGTCTAAAAGACTAAGTCACACACATGCATGGAAGAACTACCACAAAGCCAAAAATGTTTTACAGAAACCAGCTTTCTAGGGGAGCCTGGGTGGCTCAGTCGGATAAGCGTCCGACTTCAGCCTAGGTCATGATCTCATGGTTCGTGGGTTCAAGCCCCGCGTCAGGCTCTGTGCTGACAGCTAGCTCAGGGCCTGGAGCCTGCTTCAGATTCTGTGTCTCCCTCTCTCTCTAACCCTCCCCTGCACATGCTATCTGTCTGTCTCTCTCTCTCTCTCTCTCAGAAATAAATAAAACATTAAAAAAAAAGAAGAAGAAGAAACCAGAAGCTCTCTATAGACCATGTGTACATTTTATTCTCTGTGTGGCATACTCTGAACTCAGATGTCACTTGTACTGTAAAGTTTCTGGCCCAGAGGGGAGACATGAGAATTAATTATGGTTTGCATTTTAGTTTAAGACTGGTTGAACATGACCCAAACTGAAACAGAAAAAACAACAAGGATATGTCTGACAAATTCCTTTAAGTGTGTATCCTAAATTAATCAAAATTTGTATGTAACAAATTCCATGATATCTTTAAAAATACAAGCATAATCAACATGTTTTTATATATAAATTCAAAATATTTAAGTAATCCTATGCGGCTAGAAAATATTTTAAATTTAATTTTACCTGTATAATCCATAATGAAGCAATAGGCAGGGAACCAGGTTATTTTCCAAAGTACAGCTCTATCAGACACAAAATGAAACGGCTCCCTGGGCCGGCAAACTGTTCTGGGGAAAGCCTCCTGCCACGTGACATTAAGCGCACACACACTTCTGCTTATCTCGAACTCAAGCCACAACTAATGTGGCTCTGCTCTTCTTTGCCTGTTCCTTTAAAGTCATCTTAGAAAAGTCTCTCTTAGAAAAAGAACCGTTATTTCTCCCATTTCATTCCTGTATTATTAGTTTAAACTAGGGGGAAAAATTCTTTGTTTAAGTGAAAAGAAGAACACAAGGTGTCTATACTTCATCCTAGTACTCAATGTTACAAACCCATTTAACCTGAAAGGAGTAATCATCCAAATTTTTAGGAAGAATATAGTTTGGTTATGATGTCCATTCATTTGATAGCATGCACATTTGATCCATTTGAAACACATCTGGTTAATCTGTAACCAAACCTAATAAAGGTAATGAAAGAACAATCCTTTAAAAGCAGATCCAAAACCTTGAAGTCATTTGTCTGAGTCCTGAAACAGACGTCAGAAGGAAAGGACATATGGTCATTCCTGAGACAGACTCTACCTGATATAATCTTTAATGTCACATTGCCAAAGACCCTTAGCCACATTCTCTTTCATTGGCAATTATTTTGATCTTGAGCATGTCCTAGCTAAAGGTTTAAATAAACTTTAACAGTGGTTAACTTCATCTTGATACAATTCTTAACCTTGCCCAGAGACAAGATATAAATAAACTTAAAAAAATTTTTTTTATCAGCTTTTTTTTATTTTGAGCAACTTGAGTGGTTGGACAATTTCCAATTTAGAGATATGTTAAATACTCCCCTAAATTGCAACTGCTTTGAGAAAGATAAGGTGTTGGTTGTTTAGAGAGGTTTTGTTTTGCTTTTTTATTTTGCTATCTTGAGTAAGTTTCTCAGTAAGATAATTACAAAGTTGACAACACTATAAAATATGACTACCAATTTCAATTCAACATCAAAAGTCTGTATCCTACAGAAATCTAAGAATTCTGGGCTCAAGATCATTATTTAACAGATCTCCCCAACAATTTTATAAAATAAATGAGAAAGCACCATTTCACCCAGCCATCTAGTCAGTGCCTCATTACCATGAGCAGATCCCATTACACCACCATCCTGCTAACAGTCAAAGCTGTTAATTCTCATCAACCTCACCTGCCACTGCTAGCAGCCCTGTCTCACTTCGCAGGCCTTAATTCTCTTTATCTTAATCTAGAGTAGAGATTAGAAAGCTTTCCATGAGCTGCAAAAATTTGATACAGTTTCCTCCTGGTAATTAAGATGTGCAGATGGTTAAAACAGTAATGCTATAAGTGTTTAAAAAGGTAAACTTGAAATGCCTAATAATAACTGTCTTAATTTCCACAAAACTTACAAATAGGTGGAAACACTGATAGCCATTATCAGATGTCACATAAAATGACATTTTATGCCTTTCATAATTTACTACTGTTAGCATTGCTTTTTAAAGTTCTTATCTAATTATTTGAATAGCATTATTTTAAGAGCAATTGTTTTATTCTTATCCTTCTTGATATTTTATAATTCTTGTTTAAATCACAGATGTCTTAAGGAAATACCTTTTATTGACAAAATGAGAACATAATGAAAAATCCAAATTAGGAGGGACAAAATAGATGGATAGATGGGTTAATAGCTATAAAACCTACACTATACAGGCTACACTCAAAAAGACAAGAAATAACAAGTGTTGAGTATGTGGAGAAAAAGGAACCCTCATGCACTGTTGGTGGGAATGTAAATTAGTACAGCCACTGTGAAAAACATTTTGGAGGTTCCTCAAAAAATAAAAATAGAAATACCATATGATCCAATAATTACAACTAATGAGTATTTACTGAAAGAAATAAAAATACTAATCGGAAAAGACATATGCACCTCTGTGTTTATTCCAGCATTATTTACAATAGTCAAGATATGGAAGCAACCTAAGTATCAATTTATAGATGAATGGATAAGGAAGATGCAGTATGCATGTATGTGTATGAGACATATACACACATATACATACATAATGGAATATTACACAGCCTTAAAAAAAGAATAAGATTGTGCCACTTTCAACAACATGGATGGACCTAGAGGATATTATGCCAAGTAAAATAAGTCAAGACAAATACCATATGATTTCACTTGTATATGAAATATAAAAAACAGAACAGGGGCCTGAGTGGCTCAGTTGGTTAAGCATCCAACTTCAGCTGAGATCATGATCTCACGGTTTGTGGGTTCAAGCCCTGCATTTGGCTCTGTGCTGACAGCTAGCTCCAAGCCAGGAGCCTGTCTTCAGATTCTGTTTCTCCCTCTCTCTCTGACTGTTCTCTGCTCACGGTGTCTCTATCTCTCTCTCAAAAATGAATAAAACATTAAAAAAATTTTTAAAAACAGAACAAATGAATAAACAAAACCAAAAAGCAGAATCAGTCCTGTAAATACGGAGAACAAACTGAGGATTGGCAAGGTAGGGGGAGATGGGGAAAACGGGGAAGGGGAGTGGGAGATATTAGGAACAACCAAAACTAACGTAACATCGTTACGTCAACTATACTGAAGTAAAAAAATAAAAAATAAATTAAAAAAAAAAAAGCCTGGGGCACCTGGGTGGCTTAGTCGGTTAAGCATCCGACTTTCGCTTGGGTCATGATCTCGCGGTTCGTGGGTTCGAGCCCCGCGTCGGGCTCTATGCTGACTGCCAGCTCAGAGCCTGGAGCCTGTTTCAGTCTGTGACTCCCTCTCTCTCTGACCCTCCCCTGTTCACGCTGTCTCTCTCTCTCTCTCCTATAAATAAAAAAAAAAAAAAAAAGCCTACACTCTACAGTTAAGTGATGTGCCACACCTCGGAAAGCCAGCAGGGTGGTTGAGAGCCAGGTTTTGAGTCAGACAGAGAAGATTCAAGTCACACCTTAGCCACTTATTAGCTGGATAATCATAAGCAAGTTTTTAAATCCCTCTGAGCTTCTAATGGCTCATAAATTGACAAAGGACCTACCATCGGTGCCTGGGACATGGTAATAGCTAATCTGTAAATAAAGAGCTGATGTGTAAGTAGTGCTTAATGTGTACCAGGCATTGTCTTACATCATGTATTAACTTATTTGAACCTCACAACACTCTTGTAAGGCAGTGTCCTCATTTATAGATGAGGAAATTGAGGCATGTCACTTAACTAAATTAGTCACTTAACTAAGGTCACACACTAAACATAGCAGAGCTGGGATTCAACTGAAGCCCAGTTCAGAAGCCAATGTGACATTGCCTCTATAGAGTAGATGATCAACAAATGGAAGCAAAACAAGAAAAAACATTTCCAGAAACTTAGTTCTTTCCAATAAAACCTGCAATCTCCCAAATATTTCAGTTCAGAGTTTATAAAAAATGCTCTTGCATAGTCTATGTTGAATTCCAACATATGGAAAGATTAAACAGAGAGACAGAATGAAAGAGA
The DNA here is from genome assembly GCF_003009895.1 of Hyaena hyaena. Taxonomy (NCBI): domain Eukaryota; kingdom Metazoa; phylum Chordata; class Mammalia; order Carnivora; family Hyaenidae; genus Hyaena; species Hyaena hyaena. The sequence continues at coordinate 575,435 of NW_024081681.1, read as the reverse complement.
TAATGTCCAAAGTAATTTTGATAGTTTAAAATGCGAGTTGCATTAGCCAGTTAAGCAGAAATAAGCACTCAAGTGCAGAAAACTATAACCATAAAAGGACCGGAACTATTCCCCACACTCCCAGAAACCACCATGTCCATCCCTCTCTACTTTTCAGTTCTCCAAATGTCACAGTACATACTACTTTCTTGGCCTCTAAAGGGTTTGGGCAAGTTCCTCTGACTAACTACACAGGTCACTCAGGAGGAGGGCCTTCAACTACTTCTCCTTACCTTCCTCCCCAAGACACTTGTCTATCCCCATCTCACTCTCAGCAAAGGAGACCCACTGGTATGTCCGGAGGCAGCCCCCCACACACCATCCCCAGCAACAATTACATCATAGTCCTTTCCAACAAGTAGCAACAAGTCAGCAGAGGCACGGGGACCACTCTCCTAACACCAACTTACTGACTCAGCAGCACCCCGCATTACACCCTGGAACCGCATTTCAGATTCCTGCTACAATTTAGCCTTTCATGCTCCAGGCTGGAAGAAGCATAGTTACTGAATCAAGAGACCTGAGGCCTAGCCTCAGCACTGCCACTCATTCCCTCTCTAAGTCCTGGAACCTCTGTAGGTGTCCATTCTCTCACTGGCAAAATAAGGAGGTTAAACTAAATGATCCTTAAAATCTAGTCCGACTCCGATGATCTAGAAGTCTACTGTAAACCAATTACAGCTGGATGAGAAAACTCAAGTAACTCCTGCAGGTGGCTATTCTTCCTCCTCTAGTCCATGCCATCCCCTCTTCCACCATGCTGGAGCATTGGGAATAGCCCTACCTTAAGGGTAGGGAGCCAGGGTGTATCGTCCAAATTCAGTGCATTTACACGCTGGATGTCTCTGAGGGAGCCTCCAACAGTTTACAGGTACACTGTTTCTCTGTAGACAGGCCCCCAGTAACTCAGCCGAGGGTTAGCAGATGAATACAAACACACACAGAAATAACTGTTGGGAGGCCCTACCAACTAGTTCATGGTAAAGGTCACCCCTCTAAAGAAAACAAGGCTTGGGTGCCAGCAAGAAAGCTTCTGAAGAAGACATGATTGAGATGGCCTGCATGGGGAGTGCCAAGTTTTCTGTAGATGACAGCACAGGGGCTGAGACAAAGCTCTCCTCCCTCTCCCTGTCATGGTCTTCCTACCTGGAGTAGTTCCTAAGATATGAGTCCTCAGCCCTTTTCCCTCTGCAGAGAAGGAGAAAGAGCATGACTCCCACTTCACTCTTTACTCTTAAATCTGAAAACTGTAACCTTACCATATATATTTACATCATATTTCCGATCCATTCAATAACTCACTTTATTGCACATTTTAAAACCCCAGAGGTGGATTATAAATGCTCACCCTTTTTTTCCACATTGCAGAAATGATAATGGGGTTTTCCCTCTGGTCTCTATTCTCACCCTCCTCACCAACAACTCAGAGTTGAGTCAAAATGCCTTAATGTTATGCCTCATCCCAACTTCCCCTTAATCTAAGTCAGAACAAACTTTACCTAAGATGTTGCTGCTCTCCCAAGCTTCTTACCACCCACTCCAGCCTGCATCTGCTTCAGCAACTCCTTTTCATATTCTGTCAGTCTTCATTGGCTTTGCTTATCAAGCCCCAAGACTACCTCCTGGCCTACCCCACAACATGAGAAGACTCCACTGCAAAAAGGGTTCTCTGAGGAAGATTCCAACAGGTGAAACCAACTCCTCCCATGAGTGAGCTGCCTCCATTATCTCAAAACTTTTACGTAAGCTAAGACAGATGACCATCAAGCACCAACCAGGAAACAAAACAAGTACCCCAACCAGACATATCCCTCTTTAGAAAACTTCTTTAGGCAAACCACGGACCTTACTATGTGATTTTGGTCTGTTCACCTGGCTGGCAAAAGAAATCGCTGCAAAATAAGCAAACATAGTTATGAAAAATAGTCATGAATGAACTTTTGTGGGATTACAGTTTGCCCATCTTGGTTCTTTACTATAGTTGGTTTGACCTTTCTCTGAAAGAGCTCTGATCTTTAATTAGGTCTCTGCCATTAACAAAACTCACAAAGGTAATGGGATTCCATCGACAACTGCTTGATGGATCAGGGTTGGGAGCTCAAGAAAACTTTCACCCCAATCCCCTTTGCTTATAATGATATCATGAGTATTGATAGCCCACACTATCTTGTTCATTCCCTGTGCCTTAGAATTAGTGGTAATTGCTGAATCAGTTGTGAAAAATCAACTTTCAAGGGCAACAAAAACATTTATAACCCACATACATCTCTAACCCTCAAAAATTCTATAAAAAAAAGGAAACCATTAGTAAAGATTTCCAAGTCTCCTCAATTATACGATAAGCTAGGAAACTTATATGAAGTATGCTCGTAGTATGAAATACAAGTATTAGCTAGTTTGGTATGAGAAAATCTGGCACTTCTCACCAACAGTAGCTGAAAGAGAATTCTTGAGAAACAAGAAACTTAGGTTTCAAATGCTAACTGGACAGTTTAATGCTTTGGTTGGCCTTCTCACAGCAGTATCTCATTTATGAAATTAAGAATTAGGTTTGGATTATTACTGTGGTCTTTTCCAGCTCTAAAATGCTTATAATGTGCTACATTAATCATGATATCTGACCTAGCCCATTGAGAATTTCAGTATTTTTCACTTTTCATTATCCTACGGATAAGAGGCAGATAATTTCCTCTCGGCTGTTTTATCTCTGGCTTTTTGAGAGGCCATTGGAAATATATTTCTGATCAGGAATTGCAGCCATCTCAGAAATAATCCAGCCTTAGCACAGATATGAGTGAACCAAGAGAAAATACAACACTTGGAAGATGTTTTTAGAGACAGACATTTGTGCCTTCTGCAACCATAAAATCCAAGTTGTACGCTTCCTATGACAAAAGCATACAATCAGGTCCTTTGGCACCACAGAAATTTGTCTTCAAAACTGCTTCATTTTCTCACAATAATCACATCCTTAATCTATAGGAACCACATTGCAGTCTGCTCCAAAATCCAGCAGATCTAGATTAGTCTCTGACATTGCTACCTTATAAACTGAAAGTTACCTCCAAGCCTCACTTTCCCATCTGTAGAACAAGCACGCTATTCTTGGTAGCCACGGAAATGATATATACATAATGGTGTATAAATACTGATGTCTTTGGAAAGACATCTTCAACATTCTTAGGTGTGAAAAAATAATGTACAAAGCAGTAGGAATAATGCAGCATTTTGGAGTTTTTTGGAAAAGCACACGCTGGAAAAAAGGAAATTCTGACACTTGCTACAACAGATGAACCTTGAAGACATTATACTAAGTGAAATAAACCAGTCACAGAAGGACAAATAGCATATGATTTTACTTTTAAGTGGTACCTAGAGTACTCAGATTCACAGAGACAGAAAGTGGAAGGGTAGTTGCAAGAGGCTGCAGGGAGCAGAAAAGAAGAATTGTTTAATGGGTATAGTGCTCCAGCAAGATGAAAGAGTTCTGAAGACTGGCAGCATAACTACTGAACTGTACACTTAAATGCTAACTAACTGGCAAATTTATGTTATGTATATTTTGCCACAATTTAAAAATTTTTGAATAGGGACACCTGGTTGGCTCAGTTGGCTTTGCATCCAACTATTGATTTCATCTCATGTCATGATCCCAGAGAGGTGAGATAGAGCTCTGCATCAGGCTCCATGCTCAGCATGCTCAGCTTAAGATTCTCTTTCTTTCTCTGCCTCTCTCCCCGCACTCGTGCATGCTCTCTCTCAAGAAAATAAGTAAATAATCTTTTTGAATAAACTTATCAAATAAAATTTAAAATACTAAAAAAAACTGTACAGTGGGTAAATCCAGCAATAGAATTTCTGATGGTTTTCACTTTGTCATAGCTGCAAAAGTAGAATGAGCTCTCTGTGAAAAATATTCACTCCACACAAAAAAAAGGCATTTCATTTTATATATGAAGTAAGTCTAAAAGCCTGAAAGCTGTGAAATCTACCAGCTAAGAATTAGTTTTAAAATAAAATACTGTAACCAACAACTACTATATATATAATTAGGGCCAGAATAGCCAGCCAAAAGAAGGATAAAGGATTGGTAAGAATGAAGTGTGTTTCTGTTTGTAAATTTGTAGAGAAATATTAACTTCATATTGCATTTATGCAAAGATCATTTAAATTTTAATTCTGAATAAAAAGACTTTCTAAAAAATAAGAATTTCACTAATTCTAGTGCCTAGCAATGTTTGTTGAGTGAATAAATGGACACGCTTAAGCAGAAAGCAACTTCTTCAATCTCAGAAAATGCACAAAGCGTTCAGAATACATGACCATATTCTACCGCTATCAACTGGTGGCAGCTTCCCTAAAGCACAAGGACAATAACTTGGAAAGAGTTCACTACTGAAATTTTTAAAATGTAAGAGAATGACAAACTTGTAACAACTTTTCTCCTTTGAAAGCTTTATTATTTCCAACAAAATGTGGACAATGCCCTTTAAAAAAGCACATGGACCCTACTATAAATCAAATCTGAAAATGGTAGAAGATGGGAAAATTGCTGGAAGTAAAGCAAGATCCACTTTCTTATCCTGCTTTAGGCAAAACTGTACCTCAGTCTTCTCAGACATGAAATATGTGAACCTCTCAGCAACCTATTATCTATATTTCATGTCTGAGAACACCTTGTAAATGGTGAAATATCAGGAGTTAGTATTATTTATTAAATTACGCTTACTTTTTCACTTAAACAAAATATCTCTGAAACATTTCTATTTATGATCTATATATACATAAGTGTAACAAACAAAATGCATCAGCTTTTGAATACATTAAATGCCAAATTAAAGATGAGAAAAGTGTAACAAATATCAGTCCTTTGAGTCATTCTTTATATGGAATGCTATCTTCTCAATCCAACTCAGACTTTTTCCCAGGACTTTTTTTTAGCAGAAACATGCCCTACATACTTTTCACAAGCACAATTTATTTTTAAATTAATGTCTGGGAATTCAGCATACTGTATCTTAAAACAGTGATCCATGTTAGCCATTGTTTCCACAGTCCACCAGCACTTGGGCAGGAAGTGAGATATACAAAGAAGGAACTAAATCTCATGGGGTCTTATCAGTAATGTCCTTTAGCATTTCATAAAAATCTGATACACATATCTAATCATGAAAACTGGGAACGTTTTTATAGTGATGGTAATAACCAACATAAAGACAGAGGAAAAACAGGGATCATTTATGACTCTTTGCAATAGGAGATAACTAAAGGTGAAGTGAGTTGAAATTGGGGCTAGACTTAGGATGAACAGCTTTTAGATCTTCCTGTTTTGTACAAATGTTAAAATAGTATTAGATTTTTATAGTTACATAACATGAATTACTAACATTGAGATTCAGTTCTCGTAATAAAACATAAGTAAATAATGATCAAACAAAATGGAGAAAAAATTTTAAGTTATTTTGTCAATATTATAATGTATTAACAAATACATTCCACTTCAGTGAAATTAGATTCAAAGGACTTATGTCTTAGTATTTCATTGAGAATGTAAAAGATTCTCGGAATGTGTGTTTAAGGAAAATGAAGCATACAAAGAGGACAGATGATCTGACAATGAATAAAATACAGAGGCCAGTGAACTTCCAGGCATTATACAGTAGCAAAACACTTAAACACAGCCATGTTACAAAAATATCTCAGGAAATAAAAAGATAAAACATGTTAGGTTCCCTTACCCTAATTACCTAAAATACTCCAAAATACATTTGAATCAAATCTTTAAAGAAATACAGATTAAAGTACTAAAAACATTTTCTTTTACCCAAAATAGCCCATGAAAGATAAGTCATCTTTTTAATTGTTTACTGTAACTTCTGTATTTTCTTAATTTGGGTACTTTTTTTAAGTCATACTGAAGCATTTATCTCTAAAACTTCACAAGATAATAATAAAACTCATAGACATTCCTTAGCATTTGACATAAGGTATAAGTACATTAAATGTAAAATACAAAATAACTTTTAAAAAAGAAAAATAAATGTTTTATTTCTTTAATCAAAAGTCTATTTGCAGATACTTATGACCTAGAATCAAAGCCTATTCAGAGACAGATATCTTAATGGTGAAGAGATTCTTTAGGTCATTTGAGGGACAGGCCATTGGTAGCTTCTATATTTTCTCTCTGAGCACAGGACAAGAACTCGGTTGCACATATCCCCTCAATCCACTCAAAGAATTAAGGAAAAAGATGTGGGAGGCAGAGAGCTTCTGAACTTGGAATCAATGCCTGGTGACTGAGCCATTCTTTATTGGTGGTTCATTCACTATGGTATAAATGTCTTTATATGAATTGACAAAAAAATTATAACTGTAGAAATTATATAATATTATTCTAGGAATACTTGTTTTACATTCAACAGAAGAAAAGGTTTCAAAGAAAAAGAAAGACAAGAACTAACATTTATTGAGTTCTTTAGGATGTGTTAGAGATGCCTGAACACTATGACAGAAACCTTCATGTATTACATTATTAAAATCATTTTTTCCATCTTTGCCACAAAATCTTGATGGAATCTATGTTAAAAGGCATTAAAAAAAGTTAGTCAAGAACTCTAAATTATTAAAATGCCTCTTTACAGAGTTAAAAAAATTCTATAGACTATTCATTTCTTTTTGATATACACAAAATATTTCTGAATTAAGAGATTCAACAAGCTGAATATTTCATTATGTTTCTCCAGACACCATGGGCAACATGATGAAATGGCAAAATTCTGAGCCAAATGTTTTATACAAAAATAAGACCAAAGAACTCTAGCAATCTCCCTAGACCTCTAATTATAATTGCCCAAGAAATGATTTTCAGGACATTGAGTTCTTCCCTCCTTAATTAAATAATTTTATTGCTATATATCCAAAAGGGAATCATCTTCCATCTGGATCCAGTTATTCTACTAAAAATACAGTATCCATACTATTCAATATTCATGCATATAAATATGTAGAGAAACAGAAAGAATGAAGGAATGGAGGAAGGACCTAAATAGAATTTATAGTGAGATATCATAACAGTCTTCTCACGTTAAAAAGTAGACAATATACAATGGCCATATCATTTTTAAGAGACCCTGACATCAGGTTTATAGACAACTGAAAATGAGTACAGTCACCCTGCAAAGACACTCTCCACATGTTATGAATCAAACAAGTAACAACTATGACCTACAGACAACTCATTTAGAAACCCTTCCTAAGAAACATTAAAAAATAAAATAAAAAATAATTTTTAAAAAAAAGTTCTGCAATAAACCACAGTGGGGGGAAATCACATTCTAAAAAACTAATTCAGTAAATTCATCTGGCATTGTAGAGGAAAAGAATATATTTTATGTTACTATTGATTTGTGCAATTTTTTCATTCAGTGATTCATAGTGAGGGGATTCTGCCTTTAACAGACACATGCAAGCGTAAGTGCACACAGGCACACGTACATGCACATGTGCGCGTACACACACACACACACACACACACTGAAACACTTAGAGAGATAGCAGAGATTTTACATGCCTAATCCATTTGAAATAGATTGCATTAAACGTGTATCATGCTATTAACTGAAAGTAATTAACAAAGCTTATAAACTGTATAAAAACAATATTGTATTAGAAACTTGAAATCCTCGCCCCAAAATATTCTTACTTGATCTCCAGCTAAAATTAGATAAACTTCAATGTTTAATAATGTTTCATATAACATCTTTTCAGATTTCCATATACTATATTTTGTCTTTAGGCAAAATAGAGACATCAGATTATATATTTATTAGAACAAGATAAGGACCATTACTATAGCACTGAGGGGGAAAAATAAGGAAAGTTGCTCATCTTTCCCTTGTTTTAATATACTTCCTATATTGACATTAATGTAATTATCAATCTATCACCCATAACTGCAAATTTTAAAAAAGCACAGTAACACCAGACTGTATCAAAAATGGTCTCTGGTGACTATGATAGTTACACAAGAAGTACCTTCTTCCAAGAGTGTCCCAGGAATAATCTTAAAGGCTCATAGGCTCTGTCAACATTCCACATGGATTGCTTTTGAAAGCATCATTACCTGATCTCTGCAATTTTATCACCTTTACTAACTACTAGTCCTTTCTGTAACTCATGCAGACATAAAACCTTCTGTTTCCAGCCCACTTATCAAGTGAAAGTTTCCTTTCCAGGAAAACAGATCTGTGCTCCAGGGACCATAACAGAAAACAGCAGTAAAACCATTCACCTGCACTTAGCATTGGTAGTTTCTTTCCTACTTTGTTCTTTCAGGAAGAAAGTTGCATTTACGTTTGGAAACATATTCTATAAATACATGCATTCTTCTACACAATACAGGTAGTTTGACTAATTTGCTTTTTAAAGTAGAGAAAGATGAATACTGTTTGGGTGAGGTTCAGCTGACCACAATTAAATCTCCTGTTTTCTTCCATTCATTTGCACCAGAATGGTTTTTCAATCATACCCATGGATTTGTATGCACACTAGATAAGGTGCCATTTTCACTGCCTAGGCTCTGAACAAACATTAAATAGCTCCTTCAGCATTTTCCAACATCATTTCCAACATTCAAATGTTCTTTCAATTGTTTGGTGTTGAAAAGGAATCCTAGACTAGAACACCATAGGCTACAGAATAGAAAAACCCTATAGGCAGAGCTTTGGAGAATGTGTTCCAGATGTCTGTTTTTCAGAGGAGATAAACCTTTGGTTGCTAAGATTCCTAAATTTAATATAACTCTTACCATCAAAAAGATCCAACAGTATATCTCAGTGAAGGTGCTATGAGCATTTTAAGCAGGATAATAATGCAGTTAACATTCTGAGCCTCCAGGCATTCAAGGACAGTAACAATGACCAGTCACTGTGACAACACAAAGCCCACACACACATTTCCACATGGTGCTTGTGGGACAGCACTGCCCTCACAAACTTAACAATGTATTTCTCTACCATTTTAAATTTAAGTCACACAAAGCTCCACAGAAGCTCTTCCCAATAACTCAATTATTTTGACAGGCTACAGAAGTTATTGGACATAAAACTAAGATGATTTAAGATATAGGACTAACCCCTAAAGGAACATGCTGCTTGAAAAAAATCCCAAAGGTCACTTTCCTTTTTGCTCCACTTGTTTCTCTCTCATAAAAATATTAAAGTTACCTCTAAGTCTGTGCTGTCCAATATGGTAGCCATAACTATGTATGGCTATTTACATTTAAGTTAAAAATTCAGGGGCACCTGGGTGGCTCAGTCAGTTGAGCAACAGATTCTTCATTTCAGCTCAGATAGTGATCCCAGGGTCATGCGATCAAGCCCCACATCAGGCTGTGTACCAAGCTGAGAGCCTCTCTCTCTCTCTCTCTTTCTCTCTCTCTGCCTCTCTCTCTCTCCCTCTTCCACTTGGCCTCATGCTCGCTCACGCTCTCTCTCTCTCAAAAGTAAATAATAATAATAATAATAATTCAATTCCTCAGATCCATCAGCCACATATGATCAATAGACACCAAATTATAAAACATTTCCATTATCAGAGAAAGTTCTACTGAATAGCACTGCTCTAAGTCTTCCAAGCATATGGGGACAAGGCATGACATTGCCATTTTGAGGGAAGTTCAGAGCAAAGACAGAATTCTTTGGTAGCAATAAGAGAAAGTACTATGCATCTCCAAAATCTTTTTAACATTTGGCTTTGGAACAAAATTCCAGACATGAACAACATTAAAAACAGAAACTTCAATATTAAATCAGGTTGATTAGTATCTACAGAATGGATCAGCTCTCTTATAATATCTCATAAACAAACTGTTCTAAGATATCATGTTGATCAGTGAAATAATACTTGGAAAGTGCCTAATCTTTTTCTTCTCCAGATATCATGTACTAAGGGCCAAACTTTGTTTTAGTAACAGAAGAACTGTCCAGTGGCTACATGCCCTTCACAAGATTGTTTGTAGCTTTGGGGACACAGAGATATAGATATGTTCCTATATGCTATTTGCTCCTCCCAAATTCAGAGCTGGTCCACCCTCTCTTTCATCTGTCACTAGGTACTCTTCCTCATAGGGTTTGTAGTCTGTATACTTACCACATCTTGTAACTGTGCCCAAGAAGGGGCCCAGAAGGCTGGATCCCAAATATTTATGTTTAGTATGTAAACTCGAAAAAAACATTTGCAAAAAGTAATTTTCTCCTCTCTACTATTTGAAACTTTAAGACCAGGGCAGTAATTCTGTCATAATTTCTCGCAAATCAGTTTTCCAAACCTCTGAGTGGGCGAACATTGATTAATAGGCCCAGTATTTAAAAGTGGGGGGGGGGGGTGGCCTTGAGTGGCTCAGTTGGTTAAGCATCCTACTCTTGATTTCAGCTCAGGTCCTGATCTCAAGGTTGTGGGGTCAAGCCCCACATCCTCACTGAGCATGGAGCCTGCTTAAGATTCTCTCTCACACTTCTCTCTCACTGTCCCTCCTGCCCCCCCAGAATAAATAAATAAACATTAAAATATAATAATAATAATAAAATAAAAAATAAAAGGGGGAGGGATTTCAAGCCCATGTTCTCACATAATTTGGAAGGCAGTAGAACACAAGCATGCCTTCAGAATTGGCAAAGAGGAAGTCAAACTTTCCCTCTTCGCAGATGACATGATACTCTACATAGAAAACCCGACAGACTCCACCAGAAGCCTACTAGAACTGATCCAAGAATTCAGCCAAGTTGCAGGGTACAAAATCAACGTACAGAAATCGGTTGCATTTTTATACACCAATGATGAAGCAACAGAAAGAGAAATCAAGAAACTGATCCCATTCACAATTGCACAAAAAACCATAAAATACCTCGGAATAAACCTAACCAAGGATACAAGAGATCTGTATGATGAAAACTATAGAAAACTTAT